>NC_141035.1:42010000-42162500 GCF_052040795.2 Danio rerio
AGACAGACAGACAGACAGACAGACGAATAAATGATTGTTAGATGATAGATCTCTGGATATATCTATATCTTTGGATGGATGGATGGATGGATGGATGGATGGATGGATGGATGGATGGATGGATGGATGGATGGATGGATGGATGGATGGATAGATAGATAGATAGATAGATAGATAGATAGATAGATAGATAGATAGATAGATAGATAGATAGATAGATAGATAGATAGATAGATAGATAGATAGAAAGAAAGAAAGAATATTTTTTAAAGCTGAAGCAGAAGAATCTCTTGAGAATTCGACTGAGAGCCAGAAAACTCCTAATGTTCACCTGAATGCCGAGCAACACAAAAGAGCAAGAGGACCTAAGTGTAAACAGGTTGTATGGAGCATTTGTGTGGTGGCGAGGGGGAGGGTTTGACGGCTCCTCCATGCATTACCCTATAAAGAAGTGAGCGTGTCCGTTTGACTGACTCGTCCCCCTGAGGGCCTGTTTTTTGGCATTCAGCTGCCACATCAGGAGCTGTTAGTCTGTCAGGACCCCCATCGCCTCGGTCCCGGACCCTCCATTCGGCTCTGCAGCTCCTTATTAAAACCTGTGGCTCCGAGAGCGGCGGCTGATGCTCCGTCATTACCGCTGTATCGCCTCAGGCTTCAACGAGGGAGACAAACATACACACATACCTGCACTGTGAGACAAAGAGCAGCACATCTATACAGCACGCCTGAGTGTCCGTGACTGCAGCAATAGCAGATTCAACACTATAAAACCGACCACTGTCACAAATAAAGCACATGCTTTCTCTACCCTTTTCTTTTTTTAGATATTTCTTTCCTTTTTTCTTTCTTTCTCTCTTACTTTTTTTCTTTCTTCCGTTCCTCCCTCCTTTCCTTCTTCTTTTCCTTCCTTCCTTTTTCTTTCTTTATTCCTTCTTTCCTTCCTTTCTTTGTTCCCTCCCTCCCTTCTTCCTTCTTTCTTTCTTACTTTTATCCTTTTGTCTTTCTTCTTCCTTCTTTCTTTCCTTTATTCTTCCACCCTCCCTCCCTTCTTTCTTTCTTTCTTTCTTTCTTTCTTTTTCTTTGTTTCTTTCTTGCTTTTTTTCCACTCCTTCCATCATTTGTTTCTTATTTTTTTCTTCCTTTTTTTCTTTCTTTATTCCTTCTTTCCTTCCTTTCTTCCTTCATTCCCTCCCTTCCTTTCTCCCTTCTTTCATTTCCTCTTTTCTTCTTTTCTTACTTTTATCTTTTTGTCTTTCTTCTTCCTTCCTTTTTTCCTTTTTTCCTTTCTTCCCCCTCCCTCCCTTTCTTTCCTTCTTTCTTTCTTTCTTTCTTTCTTTCTTTCATCCCTTCATTCTTTTTTCTTTCTTTGTTTCTTTCTTTCTTTTTTCTTCATCCTCTCTTACTTTCATCCTTTATTTCTTTCCGTCCTCTCTCCCTCCCTTCCCTCCCTTCTTTCCTTCTTTCTTTCTTTCTTTCTTTTTTCTTTCTTTCTTTCCTTCTTTCTTTCTTTTTTTCTTTCTTTCTTTCTTTCTTTCGTCATCCTTCCTTTCTTTACTCCTTTCTTCCCTCCCTCCCTCCCTCCCACATTCCTTTCTAGCTTCCTTCCTTTCTTTCTTTCTTACTTTCTTTTTTCTTCCTTGCTATTATTTATTAATTATTTGATTAGCCTTTAATCCTTAATTTTCCTTCCTTCTTTCTTTCTTTCTTTCATTCTTTCTTTCTTTGTTCTTCATTCATTCTTTCTTTTTCATTCATTCATTCATTCATTCATTCATTCATTCATTCATTCATTCATTCATTCATTCATGTATTTCCTTAAATTATAAAAAATTGTATTTATAAAATATATTTAAAAATTGTCGATCCAGATTAATGAAGACTATACCTCTTTTTTTATTAGAAATGCCAATGTTTACATTTTTGTATCACTTATGCAGACAGTCACTTCTCATAAGTGTCAGGGGTTTTTTTTTCTAATTTTTACATCAAATGAATAAGCTGTTTAAGTAGATTTACACCATCTAAATAAGCTGTATAATCATCTAATCATAATTGTTTGTTTTTTTTCTAATTTAGATTTATTTATTTATCATCTGAATTCAATCTTAATAAATCAGCTTTTCATTGATGAATGTTTTTATAGAAAAATAATTGAAACTATTTTAAAATCTGGAATCTGAGGGTTCAATAAAATCCAAATACTGTGTAAATCTCTTTTAAAATTGTTTAAATGTTAGCAATACACATTAAACTTTAAATTAAAATTAAGTTTATATGTTTTTTTTTTTTGTGTGGTTAATAGGTTCGTGGAACATGATCTTTACATAATATTCTAATGGTTTTTGGCATAAACAAAAAATCCATAATGTTAAAATGCAATGTACATCTGGCTATTGACAAAATCAGACATGTGCAACATGAGGCTGGCTTTGTGATTCTGGATCACACATTTCATACACTGTTAAAAACATACAATAAGCGCCAAATGAACTTACTTGCCTTTAAAACAGAAAAAAAGAAGTCTTTTTTTCTGTTTGTGCTCATGTCTTTGTGCTCTCTCACAATCTCCCGTTCACTCCAGCATTGCTCCGTCTCCATGACCATGACCACAAATTGCTCCTCTAACAGTGATGAAAGGGCCAAAAAAACGAGGGAGTCCTTGAGCGCTCCATTCATCCACCTCTCCACTCGTTCTCCATCCCTCTATTGTTACATCCCTAGCCTTCCTCAACCAATGGCTCTTTATTTCCATCAGAAGAGAAAGAAAACAGCCATTTTTTAGTGCGAGTGTGGCGTTAGCAGCACAAATGAAGGGATGAGGGTAAAAAAACAGGCTCTCCTCAGCATATGTTGCCCATAGCAACAAGCATCCAAGAGGCGATTTCAAAGTAAAGTGGTGGTAATGGCACCCATGACAGTCTAAAGTCTTAATGATGCCTTTACAACACACACACACACACACATTCTCACATTCACACACAACACCTGTTAAATGAAACCTGCATCTGCAGATGCGCAGGAGTGTGTTGTAATGGACAGACGTTTGGTGCGCTGAGAGGATGGATTATAGTGAGGGATGATCTGGTAATTGAGGGTGTGTGTCGGCATCTATAGAAAGGGGTTTGGTGTGTGAGAGCAAGTATAGATGCAAAATCTATAGATGCTCATGTGCTTATTTGTTTATTTATGACAATACAGGCAAATATAAAATTATTAGCCCCATAATTTTTTTTTTTTCCCAAGTATTTCCCAGGTTATGTTTTAAAGAGCAAGAAAATATTTTTGTATGTATATGTAAATGAGCAATATCACATGAGTAGCAGTACAATATGGCTGTATATGGCTAGTATTTGAATGATTCTCTAGCATAATGTCTAAAGTGATGACAAAACAGGTAATTTTGCCCACATTTTAAGAGTATAACAACATAAAATGCCATCAGTCTAGAGACATTTCCCAGGAAATCTCTATTGCAATTGGGAGATCACAATAAATAACCCCAAAAAAGCCAAAGCAAAACAAACACTACCAGATTACTATGGTATAAATTCATCACCACACTTTTATAATGGGTTTTTCACCTCTAAGGGCTTATTATGTGGTCTATGTCGCCATCTTGTGGCAGAACGTCAACCGTCTTTGCTCTGCTCAGTATGACAGGTTATTGGATGCTGTGCTGTATATTCGAAATTATACATATTTAAAATAGGCTCTATCCATATAAATAAACTGCATAGCTGCAATCTAAACAACTATATTAAGCCTAAAAAAAATCTCAAAAGTACATGATGTTGCCCAACAGCTGCAACATTTGTCAAACTGTACTGAGTTTATGGATCTGCTGTCACTCTATGTGGTTGTAGTAATATAGAAGGGTGAGGAGGCTGTATGAGTGCTGTTATTGTAGAATATCACGCAGCTACTGTATAAGCCAATCATATTCGAGAACCAGATAGAGCTGTTGCATAAATATAAATGTTTCACTATCTCTTGAAGTTCCATCAGATAAAGGATAATAATGTTTGTAAATATGTGGTGATTGTCAGTAAAATTGAATGGAAATTAGTCGTTGTTATGAAGTAAATTTTGTGAAGTTTATTTAAAAACTAATTTCGAGAGGAGTACGCGCTTATGATTGATAGCAGCTGGTCCTCATTAACTAACACTGATTCACCAATCAGACGATTTCTAACTCACTATAAATAACCAGAGTATCTTACATTAGCCATCTTCGTCTTGAAGAATTCCCCGCATCCACCCCTACTCCCCCAATTCCTTGTCAGGGCAGCACGGAGGCCTAATGGTTAGCATCATTGCCTCACAGCAAGAATGTCACTGGCTCAGATCTTACCTGGCTAAGTCGGCATTTTTGTGCAGAGTTTGAATGATCTCCCTGTGTTTGCATGGATTTTCCCTGGGCTCTCCGGTTTCCTCCCACAGTCCACAGTCGACAAAACCAAATTGACATCATAGACAAGGATTGAATCCAGTATGCACACTCTATAGCATTCATAATCTACATCTACCATTATCAAGCAGGGGGAGTTCTTGAGACCTACCTGAACTCTGACTTCCTTCTCATCCTGCAACGAGGGGAAACCCTGGGCTCTAGGATCTCATGAGCTCAGGGCTCTCTCCGGGGACAGAATACCAAACACTCTTCATAATCAATCATCAGCTAAGGGCGAACTCTTGAAATTACACTTAAAGGGACAGTACTTCAAAACTGAAAATTCGTTCATCATTTACTCACCCTTTACTTTTTTATAAAAACTTGTTCAAGTTTCTTTCTTCTGTTGAACACAAAAGATGATGTTTTGAAAAAGATGAAAATCTGTAACCATTGGCTTCAATAGTATCTGATTTTCCTACTATGGAGGTTAATGGTGCTTTCTTTAAAGTATCTTCTTTAGTGTTCAACAGAAGAAACAAGCTCTTAAAGATGTGGAACCGCTTAAGGGTGAGTAAATAGTGAGTAATTTGTAATTTTGGGATGAACTATGAGTTTAAGATTATAACATTTCGGCCCAGTTTCACAAACAGGGCTTAGGTTAAGCCAGGACTAGGCCTTAGTTAAATTAGGCTATTTAAGACACATTTAGAAAAATGGCCTTAGAAAAAATATTACTAGTGTGCACGTGGAGACAAAAAAAAATGACACTGACATATTTTAAGACATCTCTCCACCAGTTATTTTGAGTTGAGACAGCTCAAACATGCAAGTTATCTTGACTAGTCTTAAACCTTGTTTGTGAAACCGGGGGTTCATTTATTAATTTTCCTTTGGCTTAGTCTCTTTAATTATCAGGGGTCGCCACAGCAGAATAAACCACAAACATCCAGCGTATGTTTCAGCAGATGCCATTCCAGCTGCAACCTAGTACTGGAAATGGTTTTAACAAGTAATAAGTCAGATTTTCACCAGACTTACACACCAGATTTAAAGTGTTAAAGGGATAGTTCACCCAAAAATGAAAATTCACTCACCATTTACTCATCCTCAAATCCTAAACCTTTATAAGCTCCTTTAGTCTGTTGAAGATACTTTGAATAAAGCTAAAAAACACTGACTTCCATAGGAAAAACAAATACTAAGGAAGTTAATGGTTACAGATTTCAAACAATCCTCTAAATATCTTCTTTTGTGTTCAACAGAAGAAAGAAAAAAGGTGTAAAACAAGTGAAAGTTACCTGTGTTGTATCTGCATCTGAACTCTCAGCAGCTTCTCTGTCATGTTTTTAATTATTATTGTTATTAGTTCATTCAGTTCATGAACAGTTTAATTCGTTTTCCAAAGCTGTTGCAAAATATTACATTGTGAAAGGAAGAAAAAGGAAACAGGTTTATTATAAAAGCCTAAATCTTTTAAAGTTATAGATTATTAAAGTTTTTAATTTGTACTTTCTGAAATGATCATATATCACATTCCAGATATAGTCAAGTTGCATACACACTTAATGCTTGATTTGCAAATATATTCTTCTTCTCGGTCAGATCGGTTTGCGATTATTGAATTATTTGCTCTCTCTCTCAGTCACCCTGCTTTAAACTGATCTTTAAAATCCATATCCAGCAATCACAAATGAGATGGAAATGGATGAAAATGCATTGCTAAAATAATGTGTCAACTCAGCAGACAGAATCAAGTCTCACTTGTGTGTGTGTGTGGTTTGTGTTCCTGCAGTCGTCCTGGTCTGCTGAACGCCAGTGATTCGGGTTACCCGTGGCTCGCCGACTCCTGGCCTCCCAGCCTGCCTGTCAACAGCGGATCTGGAGGACCCAATGACCTCAGCTTTGGCCGTGGAGGTAAACCAATCATCAGACAAACTGTCACCAGGGCTAGGAGGAGTTCATTACACAATTACTGGATGAAAATGATGAGTAAAATGTTTTAGGTTAAAGCGGACAGATAAATTTACTGGACGATAATTCCAACATGTGTCTGTGAAGTTTTAGCTCACATAACTTATTATAGCTTGTCAAATATGCCCTTATTTGGGCGTGAGCATGTTCCTTTAAATGTCAATGAGCTGCTGCTTTCTAGAATAGGGTGGGGCCTTTACAAGCCATTCTGACACTCCAGAAACAACAAAACAAGTGAACATTACACAGACAAAATGTCAGAAAATACCAGGACTAAAGTCTTACATATTGAAAGCGGACTATTAACCAGGATGTTTCTGAATGTATGTCGCTATGATGGAGTTAATACACTTAAAGTGATAGTACACTAAAACTAAAAATGTTGTGAGCATTTTCTCATTTGTCAACATTAAACTTGTTTGAGTTTCTTTCTACCTTTGAACACAAAAGAAAATATTTTGAGAAAGCTGTAAACCTGTAACCATTGACTTCAATAGTATTTGATTTTCCTGCCATGGAAGTCAATGGTTACAGGTTTTCAGTATTCTTCAAAATATCTTCTTTTATGTTCAATAAAGATCAATAGTCAATAGATCACAATTTGTGTTCAATAAAGAAACACAAAAAGGTTTGGAACCACTTGAGGAGTAATTTATAATTTTTGGGTGAACTATCCCTTTGGGATTATAGCATTTAAACATGTAAAAACATCTCATTTAAAGTGTTAAAGGGAGAGTTCACCCAAAAATAACAATTCACTTGCTATTTACTCAACCTCAATCATTCCAAACCTTCATGAGTTTCATTCTTCTGTTGAACACAAAAGAAGATACTTAAAAGAAAGCATGAAAGTCTTTAACCATTGACTTGCATAGTAAAAAAAAAATACTAAGGAAGTCAATGGTTACAGATTCCAACATTGCTCAAAATATCTTCTTTAGTGTTCAACAGAATACAGAAACTCATAAAGGTTTGGCACTACTTGAAGGTGAGTAAATAATGCACATTGTACATTTGTACATTTTCTTTTTTGAGTGAACTAAAGATTAAAGCATTTAAACATACAAAATGTCAGATTTTCACGTCTCATTTAAAGTGTTAAAGGGGTAGTTCATACAAAAATGAAAATTCTGTCATCATTTACTTACCTTTGACCTTTTTTTACAAACCTTATTAGGTTTCCGTCTTCTATTGAACACAAAAAAAAATGTTCTGAAGAAAGCTGCAAACCTCTACCATTGACTTCAAAAGTATTTTATTTCCTTACTATGAAAGTCAATGGTTACATGTTTTCAGCATTCTTCAAAATATCTTTGTTTGTGTTCAATAAAGAAACTCATAAAGGTTTGGAACCACTTGAGAAGTAATTGAGCATTTTTGGGTGAACTATCCCTTTAGGACTATAGCTTTTAAACATGTAAAAATGTGTCATTTAAAGTGTTAAAGGGAGAGTTCACCCAAAAATAACAATTCACTCACCATTTACTCATCCTCAAATCAACTTAAACCTTTACGAGTTTCATTCTTTTGTTAAACACAAAAGAAGGTACCTTAAAGAAATCTGAAAACCATTGACTTCCATAGTAAAGCAAATACAATGGAAGTCAATGTTTACAGTTTTCCAACATTCCTCAAAGCATCTTCTTTTATCCAGCACTTGTTTTACGCAATGGAGGAAAGCCACATAAACACGGGGAGAACATGCAAACACAGAAATACCAACTAACCCAGCCGGGGCTTGAACATGCAACCTTCTTGCTGTGAGGTGACAGCATTACCCACTGCGCCACCATGTAGTTTTGGTTGAACTGTTCCTTTAAAACCGAATTCTCTCTAGTCTAGAAGTTGGTAGTAAGCATCTTCTTCCTCTGTCATACTTTCAGACAGTGATCCATTCACTCATTCAGGGTGTGCCGCTGTTGTCTGTAAGATGTACACCTGTATGCATATTGCCTCGGCCGTGTTTTTGGACGCACACATTTATTCATCATGCACTAGAGACAGACTTATATCGCCACCCGCGTCCCGCTGTCATGCTCAAACTAATGGCTGGCGCTGTGACCCGCTGTCAGACAGAGGAAGAGCCGATGGTGAGGGAAAGACACTGGTCGAGCACTGAGTCGTGAAGGACAGCCACAAATGCAGCTGCTCTATATCATTTTCCCCTCAGTACACACACACACACACACACACACACACACACACACACACACACGTACATGTGGATGGAGTTACAGCATCATCTCCTCCTGCAGAAAAGCAGAGAAACAATGCCCACAGGAAGACAGCAGGAGTGAGTCAAAGGGGAAAAGACACGAGCAGAAAATAAATGGCTGTCGTTCAGAGCACATAGTAAACATCTACATACTCATATTCACAGATTATTAGTATTATGGTTTGGTTGATTTCTTTAATATGTTTTTGTGTATCAATATGCAAATTAGTAAATGTGTACTAATACTACTAGACCTACTTATAAAAATAACAGCAACAAAAACAGCTATAATAATAATAATAAAAAATAAAATAATAATAATATTAATAATAATAATTATTATTATTATTATTATTATTAATAATAATAATAATAATAATAATAATAATAATAATAATAATAATAATAATAATAATAACAATATTATAGTTATTGTTGTTGTTGTTATTATTATTATTATTATTATTATTATTATTATTATTATTATTATTAATACTATGGATAATACTATTATAGTTGTTGTTGTTGTTGTTATTATTATAATTATTATAATTATTATTATTAATGATAATAATAATAATAATAATAATAATATGGATAATAATATTATTGTTGTTGTTGTTGTTGTTGTTGTTGTTGTTGTTGTTGTTGTTTTTGTTGTTATTATTATTATTATTATTATTATTAATACTATGGATAATAATATTATAGTTATTATTATTATTATTATTATTATTATTATTATTATTATTATTATTATTATTATTATTATTATTATTATTAATAATAATAATAATAATAATAATATGGATCATAAAATTATAGTTGTTTATTATTATTATTATTATTTATTATTATTATTATTATTATTAATATTATTATAGATTGCACTATGTTAAATCCAAAATTTGTAATTTTAAATTAATCCTTGATAAACGTGTTTTTTATGTCTTCTTGAACCCTCCCCAGTCCATTTATCTTATTTCAAATTTTGTTGGGTTGTTTGAAACCTTTGCCTCAACGTCTAATGAGAAATTTAAACTGGCTTGGGAGCATTGCTTGAAGCGTTGCCTGCACTAAACCAAAACCAAATTACACAAAAACTTTCCCTCAAAATTCCACCTTTTCCTGCCTTTCAGATGTGATGCCCAGTGCTCAGGCTGATAAGACGGGTACCATGCTTTCGGATGGAGCCATTTACAGCAGCATCGACTTCACCACCAAAGGCGGATTCGGTAGCCCAAGCCCAGCCTCCCAGGCCACGCCCTATGCCACCACACAGATCCTCCACTCCAACAGCATCCATGAGCTGGCAGTGGATCTTCCTGAAGCCCAGTGGAAGACCTCCCTACAGGCCAAGCAGGAGATGGCCAGCCTGGGTTACTCACTGCCCGACAAAAACTCCTGCAATAACAGTGAGTCAATCTGAAAAACACAGGGTCTGTGTGTGTGTGTGTGTGTGTGTGTGTGTGTGTGTGTGTGTGTGTGTGTGTGTGTGTGTGTGTGTGTGTGTGTGTGTGTGTGTGTGTACTTGTTTTTATATCCCAATGGGGACTAAAACCTGAATGCACAGACTCATAAGGACTTGTTTCACCAGAGGGTAAAAAAAAGCTTATAATTAATATAATTGCTAATTATTAAATTATATACAATTGAATTTAATTCAAGTTTATTTGTATAACGCTTTCAATATTTATTAATTTAATAATTATTGTTTCAGCTTTACAGAAGGTTTTCATTATTGCATTACATTTAAATTCAGAAAAGTTAAGGTTAGTTACTAATAATTTTAACTAATTTACTAGTAACTAATAGATTTTAACAGTTAATGGTTAATGTTATTATATATAAACATAGTACACTAGCAGTTATATAGTAAATGTGATGTGTACATGTTTGATCAGTTGGTTGGTTGGTTTGTCTGATTCTGAAAGCGCAGCCCTATATAAATTTTCCAGGAGATTGCGAATCATGTAACCAGAAGTACGTATGGCTTCATATCATCCTTAAAACAAACACTCCTGGATGGTATGACGTTGTTCCTTTTCGCACTTACCCGCTTAAGGCTTACCTCTATATGGACGACTTTCCCACTGTTACCAATTTGTCTAGTACAGGGGTGGCCAATCCTGTTCCTGGAGATCTACCTTCCTGCAGATTTCAGTTGTAACCCTTATCAAACACACCTGTCTGTAATTATCAAGTGGATTTCAGGTCCTAATTAATTGGTTCAGGTGGGTTTGATCAGGGTAGGAGCTAAACTGTATCGGAAGCTTGATCTCCAGGAACAGGATTGAGCACCCCTGGTCTAGTAGCTCACCGCATACGTCGATGGACCTAAGATACAGAGTTGACCATGACGACAAGGTTCAAGTTGGGTGAAAAAATGTTCCAAAAAGTGCATAAGAATAAACAGAAGCCAAAAAAAAAACAAGTAAATAACTGGGTGAGATTGTGGTAAAATCTGAAAACGTGGTAAATTGCTTTTTTTAAAGTGTCGGGTTAAGTTTAAGGAAGTGGGTGGGCGCTGGTCAATAGGTACATTTGAAAATATTATTGGTGGGGTTTAGGGACGGGGGAGGGTGGGTCAGTAAGTCAGTCGATAGCAGCCTCTGCTGGATTTACACAAGAACAACAGGTGAGAGTGGCACTCGTGAGAGAAATTTGAGATATAAAAAAGCATACACAGCGGCTTCTGGTGGATTCATGAAAAGAAAAACTGCAAAAACATGTAGCTCCTGGGACATATTTGCCGCTCTCCAGAAATGTATGTAAGGGTACGTTTTCAGAATCAGCCTGGGTTTCTTTGTTTACTTGAGACATCATGTCCATAAAAGTCCCCACTGGGCTATAGCAACATGTGTGTGCGTGTGTGTGTGTGTGTGTATGTCTGTGCTGATTACTTCATGTTTGTGTGTGTGTGTGCTCTTTCTTTTGCGTCCAAAATCTTTTGAAACAAAGCCAATTGCTCTATTTCTGGATCTTGCCTGAGGTTTGTATCAGTGATAATTTGACCAACATTGTATTACTGTAGCTTTTTTTTTTTGACATTCAGGAACAATACGAATGTGTGCCATTGGCCCGTAACCAAATCCATGACCCTTGAATGTGTTTCCGACATTTATTATTTAAGTATTTGTCTTGGGGCTAAAGATTGTAACATCATTATCCAAGATTTATTCTATTTTGAAAAGCTTTTAGACAAATGCGCACTGCTTTTGTAATGCAAAGGAAGCGCTACTATCCATATTAATGAACAAAATGATCAATTGTAGACGTTGCTTGATGCTATTAAAAAAACGTTTTCACTTTCATTTTGGGCTTGAATAAACCTCTAACTGTGAAATAGCTGTAAATCATACATATAGATGTTTCCATGAACCGGTTAACTTGCCAAATAATAGAATAAATTCCAGGAAAATTAGCACTAATGTATGTTGTTAACCTCTGGCTTTCCCAAGAAACTGGCCTAATTGGGAGATTCTAAAGCAATTAGGGCTCTGTTACAAAAACTAGTGAACTGGATTTCTGTATCATCTTATTGGAAATATATATAAAATAAGATATTAAAAGTCATGTATATGAATATTACAACTAGAGATGTCCCGATCCGTTTTTGTTTTTTGTTTTTTTTGTCCTCGAGTCCGAGTCATTTGCATTTGAGTATCAACCAATACCGAAACCCAATCCGATACACTGTAAAAAATGCTAGGTTCAGCACAATACCTTCATGTTATCCCAACACAAATCGATCAAGTTAACGTAAACGTTTTTCCAAATATAAGTTGATTGAACAAAACAATTAAGTTGTTACAAAAAAAACTTAAGAACTGTGTTTCAACTCATTTTAAATAAATAGATTGTTCAAGCAGCAGAAGTATTTATTGATTGTACTTCTATAATATAAATTTAAAAAAGAATAAAGAAGAGTGAAGAAACTCATACAGGATTTTCCTTATTTTTTATTTAATTTACCTTATTTTAACATTTGACAACTCTGTCAACAAACAGGGAAATTATGTGAGGTAGCTTAAACAATCAAGTAATAAATAACATAAATTCTTCACTTTTGGACTTTAATGCAACAGTAAATATAAATAAAAAAAATTAATATGAAAACAAATAGCACCTCAACTTTAAATACCCGGCAGGCAATCCCAAGTCTGAAACCGCGTGATCAGGCCAGATTTCTGATCACATGATTGGATCTGGACATCCCTATATATAATATTGCTTATTTATTTTAAAATTGAAATGAATGAATGTTAATATAAATAAATAAATAAATGAATGAATGAATGAATGACTGAATGAATGAATGAATGAATGAATGAATGAATGAATGAATGAATGAATGAATAAATGAATAAATAAATAAATAATATTTTATAATGATAAAAACATTTTGAAGATTAATTTTTTTGTTTTATTTTATTATATCACATTGTTATTTTATATTATATTATCATATTGTTATATTATATTATATTATATTATATTATATTATATTATATTATATTATATTATATTATATTATATTATATTATATTATATTTATTATATTATATTTATTATATTTAATATATTATGTTATATTATAAATGTTTTATATAAATAACATTTTATATTTTATAAGTAATTTTAAAAACTACATTAATTATTATTGCATTTAATCATTTTAAATTCTGAGATTCCTTCTGAAATGCATGCAGCATTGCCGGAATTGTCCAAAAAGAGATATAATATATATCTATATTATATATGTAGAGATATAATATAATATAATGTTGAATACATTATACATACATACATAGTCAACTCACTTAGTCTGAGAATAAAGCGAGAAATGTCCAAATTAAAAAAAAAACATAAACTGAATTTAAAGCAGGAGTTGTGCTCTGCTTGTTGCTCTAACTGCACGTCCTTGCATGCGCTTGTGCCATCTTGCCCTACACCTGATGCCACTTTTTTGCCCTTCGCCTCCACTATAGCACTCCTTTTCATTCCTGACTACCGATTGGCTGACGGACTGTCTAATAGAATGCCACACAACCAATCGCAGGATTTCAGCACCACCAGCTCCCACAACAGCTCAGATCGGAGCAACAGTCTGTCAGGTTGGTATTGGACTGGTCCAGGGTCAGCAGCTCACCCGCATCTCTCCTTCAGTCTTTCCCTTTCTCCCCTTCACCTCCACTAACTCACTGTCACCTCCTGCTATATACACATGCTCAGTAATGTGGTTTGTATGATGACGGTTAATTTGAATGGATGTGATGTTTTTGTGAAAAAAGACAATTTATGTTTTTTAAGGACCTGAAAAGACCAAAACTTCATTTTAACAGCAGAAAAAAACTAAACAATGTCTATATGTTATATGAGCAATATCACTCGCAGCAGTGCGATATTTCTATATATTGCCACTGGTGGGAGGCGTGCGTTAGTGTCCCACCAGTGACGATATACAGCCATATTGCACTGCTATGAGTGTGATATTGCGTTTAAACAACAGTTCGATGACACAATCATGTGTATAAAAGAGAAAATCAAACACAGAAAGTCTAAAAACCCTTTTGTATGAGAAACTACTTTCTTCCGCCATTCATTCACATCTGCAGCTGACGTCAAAATAGCAGAAACTGTTACTAATTCACCAACGTCATTTTAGAGCTAGTATTTGAATGATTCTCTAGCGTAATGTCTAAAGTGATGACAAAACAGGTGATTTTGCTCACATTTTAAGACTATAAGGCTGAACAGCATGAAATGCCATCAGTCTAGAGACATTTCCCACTATTTCTCTGTTGCAATCGGGAGATCACAATTATTAACCTCGAAAAAGCCAAAGCAAAGCAAACACGGAACATCAACCGTCTTTGCTCTGCTCAGTATGACATCAGTAAGATCTCAGTATGAATCTCTGAGATGATAAATATTTAAAATAGGTACTATCCTTGTAAATTAACTGCATAGTTGCAATCTAAACAACTATATTCTTGCCTAAAAAAGCCTCAAAAGTACATGATGTAGTAAATTTCCATTTGCTGTCACTCTATGTGGGCGGAGTAATACGGAAGGGTAAGGAGGCTGTACGAAAGCTGTTATCACGGGAATATTGCAGCCAATAAGATTCGAGAACCAGACCGAACTGTTGTATAAATATTTATATACACAAAGTCTCAAATAAAAACAAGCAATATTATATCATGCAAAAATAAGACTGCCTATCATATTACAGGTATATGAAATGAAAAAAATTAGTACAGGAATAACAGCGCAATCTGAGCATTAAAATAGTCCTTTTATTTACTTTCCTTAGCAATGACGTAATAATGACGAATTTTTATTTTTAGCAGTGTAAGGCTTAAATAAAAATGGTGTTTTCAAATGAAAATAAGAGTTTAATTTGTTTACAAAAACTGAAAGGCTACAGTGCTTCATGGATTCTTTGTTAATTTTTGTCTAAAATCTTGACAAAAGGTGGATTGGATTACTTGTTAGCAAAAATGAATCGCACTGGATCAGTATGTCATGTGGCGGGGAGTGGTCGTCCACGACCTGCCCATACTGTTGAAAAAAACACCACTGTCGAAGACTTGGTACTGAGTCAAGAAGACACACCATGCACCTATTGCACTGTCCGACAGATTGCACAGAAGTCTGGCAACCAGTGACTCCGACATGTAAACGTTGCTTTATTTCTGTTAGCTTATTTAGTTTGCAAGTAATAAAATGCAAGTATTCTGCAAATTTTTGAGTTATCTTAACAAAGTGATATAAATCAGTTGAGGAGAAAAAACATATACACATCATATAATTTCATCTATTTGCCATCTAATTACAAAATATAGATAAAGCTGGAGGTATTTTAAAAAATACAGAATTAATTTTGCTTAGAATTTTTGGAGGCGTGGTGTATATACAGTTGAAGTCAAAACTATTAACCTCACTATGATCTTTTATTCAAACATTTCCCAAATGATGGAGAAAGTCTTGTTTGTTTCAGAATAAACAAATCAGAACAAAATAATCTAAAACTGCTTTCATTCTAGCCAAATTAAAACCAATAAGACCTTTTCCTGTAGAAAAATATATATTGTAGAAATTACTGTGAAAAATTCCTTGCTCTGTTAAACATCATTTGGGAAAAATTGTAAAAGCAATAATGAGATCTAATAATTCTGACTTCAACTGTATATTAGTTCATCCTTACTTCATGTAACTCAATAAATTAACTATCATTCAAGAGTTCACACTTAGCTGATGATTGATTATAAAGCTTGTTTGGCATGCTGTCCCGGGAGAGAGCCCTGAGCTCATAAGATCCTCGAGCCCGGGGCTCCCTCCTGTTTGCAAGGCGAGAGGGGAGTTTGAGTTCAGGTAGATCTCGAGAACTCCCCTGCTGTAGTAGCTAATGAACAGATAGTGATTGCTCTTAAGAGATAACTACTTACTAGGTGCATGTCACAGGTGCTGATTTGGATTAGTCAGTTAACTTAAGTTGCATGTTTTTGGACGGTGGGAGGAAACTTGGGAACCCATGAACACTGGAAGAATGTGTAAACTCAGCATAGATATGTCAGCTGGCTTGGTAAGGATTACAACCAGTGACGTTCTTGCTGTGAAGCAACAGTGCTAACCACTGGGCAACTGTGCCACCCATGTAGTAAAGGAGGAGGAGTAGGGTTGAAAGGGGGATTCTTCAAAGCGAAGATGGCTGTCATATAGAACTTAGGGTATTTATAGTGGCTTAGGAATCGTCTGATTGGTGAATCATAAATTGGATAACGCGGGACCAGCCGTGAACAATCATAAGCATGTGATTGTCTTGAAATTAGTTTATAAATAAACTTAACTAATTGAACCTTATTGTAAAGTGTAACCATATAAATAAATGAATCCACTCAATCTTTAACTCCTCCCAACATTTGACCTATTGCACATGCTTTAATTCCAACAAAGCATCTTCTGACATTGCCATTAACCTTGCGTTCACAATCTCATCATGTTTTGCGATCAGAGCACTGGTTTGTTTCGTCACTGGTTAATGGTCTAAAAGAAACCCCTCAGAAGTGCACACATACGCGTACTTGAGCAGCTTGATTTGAGCCGATTCCTCTCCTTAATGATTACAAGCTACAATAAAATTCATGTACTGAAAATTACAATGTCATTTATAGGACGCAGAGACGGCCCCCGTCCTCTCGTCTCGCTGTCCGCGTGGCTCTCTTTTTCTCCTCTCTAATCAAGTTTCATGCCAGTGCTTTAACTGTGCAGTAATCCAGCCTCAGCCTCAGACGTTTAGATGGGAAACTCTCCAAGCATCTGGCTCAAGTGTTTTCATGGACCACAATTAGGACGCCAAGGGTAGATTTAGGTCAAACATCTCAACCTCTTCAGGCGAGGGTGGTTTCAAAGATTTGACCAAATCAAATCAGTGCCATATCGTTTGACCTCCGGGTAGTGTGTTAAGGTTGTATTAATAACATGTGATACTGGATTTGAGCTTTCTAACTAGCTTAATGTGAAATTGTTGTCTTTTCATTATCAATCATTCAGATAAATGATAAAGCTCATGCTTTTTGGAAATTACTCTATATTGTTTAAATGTCAAAACCAAGTAAAAACGATAATATTGTGAAATATTATTATATTTTCAGATGTTTAATATATTTTAAAATACCCATTGTTCCTGTGATGCAAAGCTAATTTGTTTGCATTATTATTCACAATTTTCCCAAGAAATTAATTCTTATATGGTGCTTTAGGAAACAATTATTAGTCATTTTGAAAACATATATATACATTTACTGACCACTCTACAAACAGAATACCGCATTGGACCCTCTTTTGCCTTCAGAACTGCCTCAATCCTTAGTGACATAGATTCAACTTAAAATATTCCTCTGAGATTTTGGTCCATATTGACATGTTTCCATGTTGTTGATGCCAAATTCTGACCATCTGAATGTCGCAGTAGAAATCGAGACTCGTCAGAGCAGGCAACGTTTTTATAATTGTCATATTGTCCAATTTTAGTGAGCTTGTGCGAATTGTAGCCTAAGTTTCCTGTTTTTAGCTGACGGGAGTGGCACTCGCTGTGATCTTCTGCTGCTGTCAGTGGTGGATTTAGGGATGGGCGATATGAGCAATCGCCCCGGGGTGGCATCTTGCTGGGGGCGGCACTGTAAAAAAAAAATCCCCAGTTAAAATTATGAATGAAAATAAATTAAAGGATTAAATATTTTTTAAAAATGTTACTTTCTACATAAATATAAAAGCCTCTACCTTCATCCCGGGGGGCTTTTTAAAAGGTTTTCATGACAATTTGCCTTGGTATAATGTTATTATTATAAGCAGTATTATTTAATAAATGCATATTTATACTTGATTTATTAAAAACAAGCTAAGATTTGTCCACCTGTCAGGTTTTGGGCCGTATGAAGCATAGCATGTGTATTTGGATATAACTCCACACTTGACCACACTTCATTATTATTGTTCATTTATTCATTTGCTGGGAATTAGATCTGAATTTGGAAATAGTTTTGAAACAAATCTTTAACAAACAACATTAATTATGTAGGCTAATCGATGTCTGTGCGTACAACACATTTCATTATCCATGAAAGAGAGAAAGTGAAAGGAAAGGTCGATTGGAGAAGGCTCATTCTTTATCCTTGCGCTGCAGATGGTTTGTTTTACTGGTTTCTCACTAGTAAAGCGTTCAGTTTTTAAACTTAAAAAGTCCACCATCTATAACACACCTATAATTCATTAAGAGGATAAGCTCAACCCTGTTAGACCATAAACCACAGTGCAGAGCGTATTTTTCTGTCATTAAAATCGCAAAAGTGGATCCAAATACGCCCTTAATGCTTTTGCGCCCTGCGCATCAGACTTTGCACCTAGTTCGTTAAAATAGAGCCCATAGTCTGTAACACTCTGTAATGTCAGTACGCATATCATTGAACCTACAATTATGATGTAATCTTGAACAATAAATATTGATGCATTTATTTTGATCCACAACCTTTCTCGATTTCCTTATAATCAGGAACACATGCATTTCCTGCAATAGAAAGTCCATAAAGTTTTTTTTTAACCCTGTCCCATTAAAAGCAAATTATTGTCAAATACTGCTATTACTCCCCCTGTTTTGCACCATACCTTACAATTAGATTGTAATTTGTTGTACAAGACAGAACAGATCCGAGTTGAGCAAACTCTGATGTGTTAATGCGGTAAAAGTTCTGTAGCACAGCCAAGTTTAGTGTGATCTGGCTTACTTCAGAAATCAGATTGTCAGTCGAGTCACTGGCGCCCCAAGCCACCCTTCTTCTCCATTTTCCTCCCATTTTTTTCTTCTTCCGTTGGTAATTTCAGGAGCTGCCCGACTCCTCAGCGGAGACTCGTTTACATTATTGATGCCCTCTACTCGACAAACAGAGGGAGAAAGAAAGTGAGCGAGTGATTGAGTGATCACGCCATCTCGCCATTTATTGGCTGATGCCGCACGTCACCCAGAGGAACGATTAGGAAACCCAATTACTTCCCCCCACTCCAGCCACTTCTGCCTCTGGCCTGTTGTTATTTTTTTATTACTAGCTTGCTTTATTCATCTTGGTTTGACACTTCCATCCCTCCGCAAGTCTCCTAATGCGTCTCGCTCTCCCGGAACAATAGCGCAGCGTCAGCGAGAAGTTTCCGGCGATGAGAACGCTCTCTAATAGGGCGAACGCCAAGAGTATCATAAACGTCAGACTCTGTATGACAAATCTGCTCTGAACTGTGCATAGCTACGGTGCTCGTCCTTTTATTGTCATGCTCACAAACACCCTTGTTCTTGTTTCTTAAAGGAATAGTGCACTCAAAAAAATAATAGTGTTATACATCATCCGGCGGCCACTTTATTAGGTACACCTGTCCGACTGCTCGATCGTCTTGACCATGTCTACATGCCTGAATGCATTGAGCTGTGATCGGCTGATTAGAAATTTGCTAACGAACAGATGGACAGGTGTGCCTAATAAAGTGGCCGGTGAGTGGATTTTGGAAGCCTCAGTCAACTCACTGACCTGTCGAATTTCTTCACAGAAGAAAAAAGTAATATGGGTTAGCAACAACTCATTTTTTGGTGGAATATTCTGTTAAGAATCAGGGAAGATGGTCTTTTTATAGCCCCTAAATGCGATTCAGTGTGGCTTTTCTAAAGGGTTTTTTGGATTTAATGTATAGCCCTGTCAAACTCCTGGCATTATATTAAATAACAACATGATGTTTGAAGCCACAGGGTTGCCTGAATCGGAACGTTTTGAGGCGGCAGGCACAATTAGAGGCCATTGGCAGACAGAAGCAGATGATGACAGATAGGATCCCATACAGCTCAAGTGCTGCCAGTGAAGGTTTTTCCCCCCGTTTGCACTTGGCCGTGCTTTGGCCTCCTTCAGTCTCAGCTATTCTATGCCTGGCTTGAAACTCACGAGGATCTGGCAACACGCGAGAAAGCACTGGTCATGTCGAGTTTGCCAGCGGCAGTATTAATAATTTACAGTAATGAATCTTGCCGCCTCTGTATGTAGTCTGCGGAGAACACGCAGATACATCACATCCTCATCCCAAACGTCTTCATCTGGCATTGATGGCCGTTACATTTAGATGGTTTTGTTAATTAGAATCTGACAGAAGAGTGATTAATTACTATCCCGCGGACTGCTTCTTGGGCAAGTGTGCCAAAGCGTTTGTCCAGGGAGATTGTTGATGCAACATAATTCAAGTTTAACAGCTTTTTTTCTCTTTCAAAACTTCTGTTTTCAAAGTTTAAAGAACATTAAATGAATACTTGCAAACTTGTGAGCAAAGAGATTCCATCAAGTTTCTTGAATAGAGGTCAAAGGTTTTTTTCAGTAATTTGAGTCTTCAGTCTTTGACTATTGACATGCTGTAAACAGCTTCTTTCACCGCGCAGCCTTGAGATTTCTATTGTGGCCATGTTGGCTCTTGAGAGGTTTATAAATGGAGTGTGTATAGAGAAGTTTTACATGGTAAAATACTAGAAATTGCATTTGACAGTGCCATTGCAGGAGTCTTAACGTAGTATAGAGAATTTCAAGCATTCACTGTAAAAAATGCTGGGTTCCACATAGTTCCTTCATGTTGTCCCAACACAAATTGATTAAAATCCCTTAGGTCTTCTGCTCAGCTCCTGCTAATTGCTATTAAATCCCACTTGAAAACAAAAGGAGACAGAGCCTTCTTAGTCTATTATTCAAAACTTTGGAAGACATTACCTTTAGAAATCAGAGCTTCATCTACATTGTGTTTTTAAAAAAATGTGTCAAAACCTACCCCTTCTCTCCGGCCTGTTGATAGAAATGAGTTATTTAGCACTCATTAACTATATCGATTTTTTACATTTATTTATTTATTTATTTTTATTTTATTTTATTGTAGCATATCTTGTCCTGTCACTCAAATTCTTTATTATTGTTGTCATGTTTGTGAAGCAACATTCATGTTTTTTTAAGGTTTTATATAAATAAAGTTGACTATGACCTTGACCTAAGTTAACTTTAATTGTAATTAAAGTTGATTGATCATAGTGGCTCAGTGGTTAGCACTGTCACCTCACAGTATGAATATCGCTGGTTCGAGTCCCAGCTGGGCCAGTTGGCATTTCTGTATGGAGTTTGCATGGTCTCCCCCTGTTGGCGTGGGTTTCCTCAGGGTGCTCTGATTTCCCCCACAGTCCAAAGAAATGTGGTACAAGTGAATTGCATTAACTAAATGATTGCGTATGAATGTTTCCAGATACTGGGTTGCGGCTGGAAGGGCATCCGCTACGTAAAACATATGCTGGAATAGTTGGCAGTTCATTCCGCTGTGGCAACCTCTAAAATGGAGACTAAGCTGAAGGAAAAAAAATTAATGAACGAATTAAGTTGGTCGAACGTAAAAAATATTAAGTTATTCCAAAATAAAATCTAAAATTGTGTTGATTCAGCTTACTATAAATAAATAGTTTGAATAAGCAGCAAAGATAATTTTTCGACTGTTTGTTAAAGGGAAAAAAACTAACCAATTTCCTTTTTTTAATTCTTTCATTATTTTCTCAAACTTTGACGTGCTCCAAGTTAGTTTGAGTTTTTGTTTTTCTTCTTCTGAACACAAAATAATATATTTTGAACTATAAAAATCAAAAATTAAACAAAAAGTGCTTCAGGGGTAATTAATGTGGCGTTACTCTTTGGATAAGGAATTCGTTTGGATAAACAATAAAGTCACAAGTGTAAGGCACTTAGACAGTAAGTTAAACAAATTAAAAATCCATTATTAACATGGCTATTTTTAAAAAAACTGCATTTTTGTGTCACGTGTGCAAGCGGGTCGAGGACAACAAAAGTAAGGATTCAAGTGCTTTAATAGGATTAGTCGCACAGACAGGCAATGGTCAATACAGGAGCAAAGCAGGAACAAACAGGACATCCTAATCATAGTCATCAAACAGGCATAAGCTCAGTACATGTGGCGAAAAAGCATACAACAAAAGTGTAGGTTTGTGTCCAAAATACGGCCGGCAAAACAAAGAACTGGAAACACTTAATACAGCAAACAAAGATGCTGCCCTAAACTGGTGTGTGTGTGGTGTATAAGTAGTACAGACAATCAGTGATGATGGAATTCAGCTGTGTGTGCGTCATCAATGGTGAACAGCAACCGGTGTGTGTGAAACAGCATGATGGGAATTGTAGTTTACAAACGGTCTGCCATGAGTGGATCACTGCTGATCATGACTTATTGTGATCACAAGCTCTTTTTTTGCCAAAATGCATAGGTGTGACGCACAAGAGTGCTGTTTTTTTAATAATATTATTTTTATAACATATTCAATAATGTTAATAAAGGCTCTTTAATTTTTCCACTTACTTTTTGAATGCCTTGGACTTTTGCTTTTGACATTTCTAAGAATGCTGTAAACCTGTAGCCATTGACATCAACTGTGGTAAAATGTCAGCAGCTAGCTCTGTGCAACTCTCAGATCGTTGCCCACTTAAGCTAAGCAGGGCAGTACCTGAATGGGAGACCACATGGGAAAGCTAGATGGCTGCCGGAAGTGATGTTAGTGAGACCAGCAGGGGGCACATAACCTGCAGTCTGTAAGGGTCCCAACGCCCAAGTATATTGATGGGGACTCTATACTGCTAGCTTGATACTTGACATGTCTAAGCCTGTAACCATTGACATCAATTGTAGGAAAACAAATACTATGGAAGTCAATGTTTATAGGTTTCCAACAAGGTTCCGATGGTTTGAAATTAGCCATTGGTCAGGGAATTATAAGAAAATTTTTGGGTGATCTATCCCTTTAAATGGAAACTAAAAAATGTTCTTTTAATGGTGAAAATGTACTGGCATGTGACATAATTTTGTGTTAAAACTAACGAACACCTATGACTTTCGATATTGTAGGTGGAAAAGGTGGTAAGAAGAAGAAGACCAAAGCAAACGTCAAGCCCACCAAGATGAATGGCTCCAACTGGGCGAACGTTCCACTTCCTCCTCCTCCCATCCACCCTCTTCCTGGCACAGAGATGGACCACTACGCCTCAGAGCACCATGATGGAGGAGGGTAGGGTCCTAAACCGCTCATTTAGCTTTACTTTTCATACTACCAATTTAGTGGTCACATCTACAATATCTAGAGATGATGATCCATTTAATTACGCTTTGGATTTATCTCATCAAGTGATAAAAGCAGTGCTTTACAGTAAAACCAGCCATGCTGTGCATTAGAAATTATTCAAAGCCTCATTCTTGCTAGTTAATACCATCCGTAAATCCGCTAATAGTATTTATTTATTCCTTCGGGAGTTAATGAAGCCGCCTTTACCCAAATGATTTATTTGTTGTCTGTTATAAATAGACAAAGCGTTTCTGCCAATGTGTGATAATATTAAAGCCCTGTTTGACAAACTGTTCACGCTCAGCAACTTTTAATATACTTGCAACTCTGATGGCACTTCTCTCTGGTCTGACATCAGCGTCAACCCATCTGTATAGTTAAAAACGAAAACACCAAGGTGGTAATACAAATTAAACATCCTGCCTGAGAGGTGTGCTTGCCTTTCAGCCCTGTTAATTTCCATCTCGGAGAGTCATCCGGCTTAATAGGCTCTCTGGCAAATGAGTAGTCTTCTGCGTTGTAAATCTCACCACTGTCTTTAATGGCTTCAGATTAAAACTGTTATGTCCTACGGGATGTGCACTGACAAATTCCTTTAATGAACGTTGGCTTTATGACATGCATTATTTCAGCATGTATAAGCACAGTTCTGGGAAATAAAAAAGGGGGGAAAAAACAGAGTCATTCCGGCAGATCAGCCTGTATTCATACACGAGTTAATCCCTTTAGATTTATTGTATTGAACACAAACCTTACATAGTTACTATTATGTTTATAAACCTGAGACTCATAATATCCATAAATGTTGTGTAGACGGAAATTTTGTAATAATTCTTTTTTTTAATAAACACACATAATTGGTGGGGGTGCCTCAGGGATTTGTCTTAGGACTATTTAGATTTTGTTTCATTTGTTCTAGATATGATAGTGATGGTTGGGGCCCACCATTGCCAGTGCAGACGTACCTCCATCAGGGTTTAGAGGATGAGCTGGAGGAAGAGGAAGAGCGGGTGCCAACTCCTCCCATTAGGGGTGTGGCTTCTTCTCCTGCTGCAGTTTCCTTTGGCAAACAGTCCACAGCCACACTGAGCCCATCTCCACGTGAAGAAATGCAGCCCATGCTCCAAGCCCACCTAGATGAGCTTACCCGTGCTTATCAATTGGACATGGCTAAACAGACTTGGTAAGATTTGACTTAAAGATTTGGTTCATCATGCCATAAAATAAGGGAAACATTTGTATTTGTTTTAATTCACTACTTAATAGTATTTATATTTATATATCAGCTTTATACTGTCTGGGGTTTATGACTAGGAATTGTTTCCATGGCTAATTCAACTGTTAATTTATATTAATTATATTAAATATTAATATATTTAATTATATTAATATAATAATATAAATATTAATATAATTAATTATATTACATTTTTTTAATTCAAGCTTTTATTGGTAAAGTCTAGATCGGATGCGCGGCCGGCTGGAAGTGTGATATGCACATTAATATAGCAGCATTTTTTTATAACAATTATTAATATTTTTACAGTACTGTGACAGTTGAGTTTAGGGTTGGAGTGGGGGTAGACATTAAAAACCACAATTTATTGGGTAATTTAATAAATAACATAAATTATTCTCAGCACAACAACTGTTTTTACATTACTGTGATAATTGGGTTAAGGGTTAGGGTGGGGGTAGACGTTTATAAAATACAATAAATGAGAAATTTTATAAATAATATAAATAATTCTCGTTAACTTCTGGCCACAATCATATCCGATCTACTAACAACCGCTTTTATTGAAAACCATTGACATCCATGGTAGGAAACAAGCAAATACTATAGAAGTCAGTGTTTATACAGTAGTTGTCCAACATTCTTCAAAATATATTCTTCTGTTCAACAGAACAAAAAAAAAAAGGTTTGAGATTGCCATGGGAAAGTAAATAATGACAGTTTTATTTTGAGTGAACGATGAAATTGTGCTTATCAATTGGACATGGCTAAAGTTTGAGTTTATTTTATTCACTACTTTATAGCTTTTACATGTAACAAATGTAACATATTTACATAATATATGTACATAATTTACATATTATATATATATAACCCTAACCCTAACATTTTGCTGTCCAAGGTGTGTGACTAGGAATTGTTTTCATGGCTAATTCAACTACATTCTTCCTAAAATTATTAAATTTTAATAAAACCGAAATCCTCTATTGAAATCTTACACCACAACACTGCAAAAAAAAAAAAAAAAAGTTTCCTCAGTAGAGTTTTTGTCTTGTTTCTAGTTCAAATTTCTGAAAAGGTTGTCAATCAAGAAACGTTTTTAGACGTTGATGAATAACTTTTTTGTGTTCTTAGTCCTGATGAATAAAGGGACTAAACCGAAGGAAAATGAATGAATGAATAAATAATTGGAGGTTTTGTTGTTGTTTTTGTTGTTGTTGTTGATGATATTTGAACTAGAAACATGACAAAAACTCTACGTTTATTTGAAGTGTTGTGTTAAAAATTTTCAATAAAAGCTTGAATTTAATCATTTTAAAAAGAATGTAGTTGAATTACCGGTGAAAACAATTTGTAGTCATAAACCCTAGACAGCATAAAGCTTTTTTTTTTATAAACCCGGCATGCTAAAGCCATGCTTCATCCTGTCTTTCCTAGAGAATCCAACTTCCCACTTATTACATTCGGCACTGTAAGTGAACGACCGCCACTTGTCAGGAGGAAGATGTCATGTTGCCGCCATAATGAGTATGTTGCTCATAGTGCGTTTTTGACGACAGAGAAGAGCCCATAATTATATTCGAATCCTAAGCAGCACCACTGCACAAACACACACGGTACACACACACACACACACACACACATGTATTTATATATATATATATATATATATAGACACACAGTGGGGCTGTCATCAAACCTAGCTGTCTTGTGGGTGACAGGCCAGCGAAGACATGCCTGTGGTGGTTGCCATTGTATCCTCTTCAAGCTGCAATTAGTAGGTCATTGTGTTAGCATGCAAACCGTGGCGCTGCTGAATTAGCCGAATTGTCCCAATTCATCCGAGAGATGACAAGGAATGTTCTAGGAATACCAAATTTCGCCTGACAGACAGCACACCCCATGCTTTTCTCTTTTGTCTGGGCTTGTCTCTCATTGACACCCTTTGTCTCCCACTGACAACCCTTGCTTGGTTATGCAAATAAAAAAAGCATGGTATGTTCCTGTTTGACTTCTTTGGAATTCTCCGCAGGCACATGCAGGGTGGGCCTTACCCGCCCCAGGCCCCCGCACCACCCGTGGGCTACGTCTCCAGCACCTTAGTGTCTGACATCGAGACCGATCTCCCTGATGAAGATGACGATGATGAGGAGGATGAAGGATACGAGATGTCGCCACCAATTAGGGGCACTGAACACACGCCAGGCTCCAGCATGGACAACTTAGACAGCTCCGTTACGGGTAAGTGCACATTTTTTGCATGTGCTAAAGTCACATTGTTTCACATTAAAGGCACGGAAAGTTTATTTATATAAGAAACTCACTAAAGCTAAGCAGGGCTGAGCCTGGATGGGAGACCACTTGGGAAAACTAGGTTTCTGTTGGATGTGATGTTAGTGAAGCCAGCAGGGGGTGCTCAACTTGTGGTCTGTGTGGGTCCTAATGCCCCAGTATAGTGAAGGGGACACTATACTGTCAGTGAATGACGTCTTTCGGATGAGACGTTAAACCGAGGTGATTAAAAATCCCATGATAAAGAGTAGGGGTGTAACCCCAGTGTCCTGGCGAAATTTATTCCATTTTACTGATCATAGCCTCCCAATAATCCCCATCCACTGGATTGGATCTATCACTGTCTCTCAACTCCACCAATAGCTGGTGTGTAATGAGCGCACTGGCGCCGTTGTCTTGTGGCCCATCCAATTGGATGCTGCACACTGATGGTGGTGT
Organism: Danio rerio; assembly: GCF_052040795.2. Taxonomy (NCBI): domain Eukaryota; kingdom Metazoa; phylum Chordata; class Actinopteri; order Cypriniformes; family Danionidae; genus Danio; species Danio rerio. The sequence continues at coordinate 42,037,230 of NC_141035.1, forward strand.
AGAGTTACCACCCTCCTCCCATATGACCAAACACAATAAATACGCTATATAAATACTAGTGGTGGGCCGTTATCAGCACTAACGTCCTGCGTTAACGCAAGACTCTTATCGGGGTATAAAAAAATATCGTCGTTAATCTATTCTCAAAGTTGGGTTGGGAGCTGGGTCTATTCTATGCAAGCTATGATGACTTTCACCTTGATATTTTAGCGCGGATTAATACCTGGCCAAATTGCACTGTAGGGGGCGAGAATGAGTCTTCGAACCTGTGTGTGTTCCTAATATGAAATTACCACATCAAACGTGATGTGCTAACATGGATGCAGTTCACTAGAGTGAATCTCATTAATGTTAGCTCCACATCAGGCACCTGTAGAGTTTATGCATTCGAGTAAAACATACACAAATAAGATGAACCGGGTGCTTTTTAAAATGAATGTCGGTAAATGAAAGTCAAACCGGTGAGCCGACAAAAAATCAGCAGGATGCCCTTCTGGATCTTTCACTTGCTTCGAAGACACTACTGACTACGCTTACATGGACATCAGTAATCTAGTTATTTGTCTTGATAGACGATAATATAATTAAGGAGTTCGGCAGTTTCACATTCACTAATGAACATTTCATTCATGCCCCTGTGAAAAACTGGGGTATTAGACGCAAATAAGAAGTTAGGACTGGTGAAAGTGTTATGGAACATAATAACGCACGCCAAATGAAAAGAAGAAAGCTTCCACATTTCGCAATGTGTGTAAGTGTGTGGTCCTTTACTGACAGCCACGCGTGTGGATCTGGTCAGAAGATATGGCGAAAAGTCCTACATGACAGTAATAGTTTGATTGCCGTGTTTACTTCAATAATGCCACTAATACATGCATACTCCACATATCTTAATTCCATTTCTGTTTAGTTCAGTTATGACTTTAGTTGGATTAAGGTAATCAAAAATCACTGTTTCGAGCTTATGTAGGCCTACAGTAACTGAATAAACAGTTCGTAAACACAAGTACATCTTATTGAACATCTTTTATTTTCATCATCAATTATCATAGTAGAACAGTTTCTCAAGCAGTTTGTAATGCATTTTGGAAACAGGAGATGAGCCCCTGGTCTAATGCGCCACCTGGCTTGAGAAACCCGTTCTCAAAGACTTATTTTTAATCATTATTTGGATAGCACACATATTCTGAATGCCTTCGGCATTTGGTCTAGATTGATTTCAAGATTACCGTGATATTAATCTAGATTTTAAAAAATAGTCTGCGCCAGTAGCCTAGTGGTTAGTGCGTCGACACATAGCACCGAGGTGCTCGCAGCAACCTGAGTTCGATTCCCGTCTCAAGGTCCTTTGTTGATCCTTCCCCTATCTCTGCTCCCCACACTTTCCTGTCTCTACATCTCCGCTGTCCTATCAATAAAGGTAAAAACCCCTAAAAAAATAATAATAATTTATATCCATCTATAGTAATACACATTACATATACAAATAGTCAAGCCCAAAATTATTCATACGAATTAATTTGTCAACTTTTTTTGTGAGAGAAGACATTCTGAAGTTCTTCACAAAGAGATTTGAACCTTTGTACCGGTGCGCAGTTAGATGTCCGCTACTGATTATGTGCTTTTAGTGTATTATCTTTGAGCTCGGCAGGGGTGGTCATTTCATTTGCTCATTATCTCTTCCGTCGTTTTTGTAATCTGAAAATCTTTGTCTCTCCTAAGTCATTTCAGGATTTCGGTTTGAACCCAGCTTCGAAAGAGAAAAAAATACATAATTTTTGTATAAAAAAAAGTTAATTAAAATCCAGTTCATTTGGTCAGAGAGTGCAAATGATATGATCTACCCACATATCAAATTACAATTCAGCAGCATGTGCAGCGTACAGATAAGACAACGAAACAGAGGTACTGATCTCTAATCTAAAAGCAGCATATTTCAGTCCAGCGGGGCGCTTTGAGTTTGTACTGCTAATGTTTATATGGGAAGCGTTCATGATTTATTCACATGTGTACAGCATGTGTCGGCTTTGTTTGCCCTGCAGAGATAGAAGCATGGTAAAATGATATGTTTCGCTCTGCTTGTCTGTAAATAGATGTATTGTTTTGTCATTATGCTTGCGTGTGTGGCTGGGTGCTTGTGTTTTTCACCTGGAAATGAGCACACTGGAATTCAGTTTGTTCAGGCATTTGGGGATAAACTATAATCACTAATATGAGAGACTGACTTAAGATGGGAATGAAGGGACAATACATTTCAGGAGGGAGACTAAGATTTAAATTGCGTATCACAGTAAATTGTGTTTTCCAAAAATGTATGTCATTTTAAATTGTTTAAATTGTAATGTTGTGTATTATCATTACATTTTGTTCTGGGAGAAGAGAAAAACATTTAATGTGCATCCCCTGTTGTCTGCATTTTTCTCATGAAGATTTCGAATAACTCTCACGTTCATGCTTCCATTTCCCCATTGAAGGCAGGAGGCACTATTTCCATTTTACAACTTATTGAAAGGGTTTTATGGGCCGTCTGTCATAAGGGACAAGTGAAGGGTATGACATTGCGGGGTTAGAAACTAAAAGTCCTCTGTTCTGCATTTTAGCACAGGACTTAGACAAAAAATGAGACAGATATGTTTCTTTAATCAGGCAGAGATGTATGCATTATCATTGTGCTTGATGAGGGTGGAGGTAGATAAATAGTCATAGACGGACGGATGGATGGATGGATGGATAAATGGACAATCGGATGGTCGATAGATAGATAGATAGATAGATAGATAGATAGATAGATAGATAGATAGATAGATAGATAGATAGATAGATAGATAGATAGATAGATAGATAGATAGATAGATAGATAGATGGATGGATGGATGGATGGATGGATGGATGGATGGATGGATGGATGGATGGATGGATGGATGGATGGTTGGATGGTTGGATGATGGATGGAAAAATGGACAATCGGATGGTCGATAGATAGATAGATAGATAGATAGATAGATAGATAGATAGATAGATAGATAGATAGATAGATAGATAGATGGATGGATGGATGGATGGATGGATGGATGGATGGATGGATGGATGGATGGATGGATGGATGGATGGATGGTTGGATGGTTGGATGATGGATGGAAAAATGGACAATCGGATGGTCGATAGATAGATAGATAGATAGATAGATAGATAGATAGATAGATAGATAGATAGATAGATAGATAGATGGATGGATGGATGGATGGATGGATGGATGGATGGATGGATGGATGGATGGATGGATGGATGGATGGATGGATGGAAGGTTGGATGGATGGTTGGATGATGGATGTATAAATGGACAATCGGATGGTCGATAGATAGATAGATAGATAGATAGATAGATAGATAGATAGATAGATAGATAGATAGATAGATAGATAGATAGATAGATAGATAGATAGATGGATGGATGGATGGATGGATGGATGGATGGATGGATGGATGGATGGATGGATGGATGGATGGATGGATGGATGGAAGGTTGGATGGATGGATGGATGGTTGGATGATGGATGTATAAATGGACAATCGGATGGTCGATAGATAGATAGATAGATAGATAGATCTACACTACACTAGTGCCGGGTGACTTCAAGGCCCATAAGCAGAGATCTGTCCTTTCTGAAGGCAATAAAACAGGCTATTTCTCGTCAAGTTCATTTAATCATAAAGCACATTTAAAAACAGCCACAAGACTGACTAAAGTGCTGTACATAAAACAGAGCAATATTTAGTAAAATAATATAGAGAAAACAGAAATAAACAACAGAATATATTTAGAGATAAAGCAATCGACAAAACTATTATAACATTAATAGGCCAAACTTTCCAGGTATGTTTTTAAAGCGGATATAAAAATAGATTGTGATGGTGCCATTCCGATCTCATGGGCCAGATTGTTCCACAACGGCAGAAACAACAAAAAAACTATTTATTTTGCTTATTTGAAGTGAATTCAAAGATCACTGGGACATATTTCTCTTAATCATGGTTGATTATTTATGGCATGCACAACCCTGAGTGAGTTTGTGAAACAGTGAGGGTGTTTATGGGAGTTGTAATGTGTGCAGTGAGCTCACCGTCCTGCTCCGTTCGGCTCCCATAAACCCTTGCAGTGGCTGAGGTCACGTGTCCCGAGGCGGCGTCTCCTCCTCCTCGTCAAGGGGAATGATTATGATGTTTAACGATATGCAGATGAGGGCTCGGGGCAGTGTAAATCAGCTGTAGTGGCAGCAGGGTGTTGGATGAGTTTTATAGTCCTGCGCAACTCCATTTAGCCGAGCCGTTAATATTAACTGTGGATTATTGAAATGGAAAATGTCAAAAATAGCCGCTGTGAAATCCATGATTTTTTTTTGTGTCAGCTCCATATTTATCCACTTTTTTTTTCATATGTGATTGCTGATATTTAAATTATACGTTACAGGTTTGGGGAACTTCCATTCAAAAGAACTGAATCAAATCACTTCAGATAATAGTAGCAGGCCTCCGTCGGTCCGTGTTGACCATGGATGACGTATCCTAATTCTTATCTTGAGGCATGACTGATAGGTATTTCATATTTATGTGCAAAAGACTTTTGAGTTTACTATATTTAATTTCTACAGCTTATTATCTCTTTTTATTCTGAATAAAAAAAACTATAGTAATTTATAGTTAATACTGTTGTGTTTTTGAATCATTCTATGGACTGATTTTACGTGGCAGCCATTTTTAATGCGAAACTGAGGCTGCGGTGGGAAGAAACCGGGAAGTATCGCCTGAAGTCACACAGGAACTTTGTGTAACTCGCTGTATATCTTATCAGTGAAAAGAAAGTGACAAATTTATAATTTCACCGCCTTCCGAGTGACCCAAAGGTCTGTTCTGAATGTATAGTGAAAATAAAAAGGGATACCAGACCTCATTTTTAGCTAAGTTAAGGGAAATGGCGCTTGTTAGCTAACGTTTCTTTCCCAAACACAAATTTTAGATGCCATTGAACCAACTCAAGTTAATGCACTGATTCTTTCACTATATAAGACTTATCACAATAGTGAATTTTGGCATCAATCAGTACATAAATTTAAGAAAAACGTCCATTTCCCGGTGACATTTTAGCGCTGTTGCGTTTTTAAACACCCCTGATTTGCTATTGTGCTCATGTGCTCAACAGAAATGACTGTGATTGGCCGTTAAGGTTATCAGTTAACTGCACTTCACTGATGTTTACTGAGTGCAAACATACTGATGAGTCGACTGATATTCATGGCTTTAAACTGATCCAGTGTCCGTGTATCTGTGTGAGCACTTGGTGAAAACTGCGAGCTGATGACCTTTACGGCCAATCACAGTCATTTCTGTTAAGAACCAGTGAATACTATAGCAAATCAGCTGTGTTTTAAAACGCGCTCAGCAGCACTTAAATGTTAGCAGGAAATGACCTTTTACAAAGTTCAGTACCGGGACAACACTATTACAGACAACATGAGGGTGTGCTGCAGACGACTGCATTGTTTTATCGCTCACCGGGTCACATAGGCTGAAGCAGGGAAGCGTCCCCATGGTATTGAAGTGATGTTTACCCATTCTGAAGTCACGGCAACAGCTGGAGGTTTGTGGTCCACAGCATATTGCTGCAATGTTTACAGTGCTGATCCTATACTTCCGGGTTTCTTCCCACCGCAGCCTCGCTTTTGTTACTAAAATGGCGTCCACCTGAAATAGGCATATTGTAAAGTACTGAATCAGAATGAATCAGTTATGTTTCTACAGTTGCTACACAACAATTATAGTAAAATAAACAGATTACCCAATACTGTAGTTTTCAACAACTATAGGCTATAATACACTACAATACACCACAGATTAATCTGGTAAAAAGTAAAGTATACTACAGTATTGCAGTTTATTAGTTCACTTTAGTTAATAATACAGTATCAAGGATCATTCATTAACAAAGTGTTGTAAATTGTATAATATACAGTGATGTGAATAAGTATTTGCTGATTTACTGATTTTTTTTTTCATGTTTGTCACACTTTAATGTTTCAGATCATGAAACTAATTTAAATACTAGTCAATTATAACGCAATAAAAGACATCATGCAGTTTTTAAATTAACGTTTTCATTATTGATGGAAACTACGTAGCACTGTGTCAAATAAATGTTCTAATAGCCTGATTGAGCCATATTTAGCAGCAAATACTGCAATCAAGTGTTTTCAATGACTTGCAATGAGTCTGTTACAGCACTGTGGAGAAATTTTGGTCCCCTCATCTTTGCAGAATGGTTGTAGTTGAGCCACACTGAAGTTTTTTCAAGCATTAACAGCCTTTTCAAGGTCATTCCTCGGGATCTCAATTGGATTCAGCTCAGGACTTTGACTAGGCCACTCCAAAGTCCTTTTTTCTTATTTTTCTTGTGCCAAATACATCATTAATGCCTTATTTACACTAGCAGCAACTTTTTAGCTGCCTGTCGCTCTAGGTGGCGACCTACTTCTAACACGGATCTGTGTAGGTCTACAGCAAGGAGAATACAACCAGCCTCTGAGCAAGATAAGAGAGGGTCATGTGAGCTCTACTGGTAATTCTATTGGTTGTTGCTCATGAAAGTCGCTCTTCATTTGCATAAAGTTGATGATTCTCAACTTTTTCGCCTTGCTCAACACACCCACCTGGTCACCAATGGTTGCTGTTGCTCGTGTAGACGGAGGTTGCCAGAAGTCACTCACTCTCCGTTGAAAAGAACAGTCACTTGTCGCTTTGCTGCTGCCAATTACTAGTGTGGATGAGGCTTAATGGCACAAACACATTTTCACATGATAAGATATGTATCACTTTACTATAATATGGGTCATAAGCACTATAGTATCTGCTATAAATACAGTAGTATTCAATATACATTCGTAATATTGCTTGTTTTTGAGATATAAAAAAATTGTTTGGTAATTCAACTAGGTTAATAATTGATGGTGAAATAATGCTAACTCATTGCACCCTTTTTTTTTTACATTTTATCGAGCGTTAACAGTTTATAGTAATTCAGGAGAAAGATAGATAGCAGCTACAGTATTCTAGCTTCAAACGTTTGCCGTTCATGGCTGCCAACTTCAAATTAGCAACAATTTGTGGCAAGTTCTCTTCATGCTACGCTGCGCTGTATAAAAACATTTGGGTTTGCGAACGTGATCCAGAATTTGTTTTGGCCAGAGAATTGTTATTGTTTTGCAGCTGCCAGCATTATTATTCTGCGAAGAGTGAAGGTTGGTATTTTGGGGCTGTGTTTTTTGGTGGCTGGTTGTTAGAGAGGTTGTCGTCTCTGGAGGAGGCAGGAGTTGCTGAGGCGTAGTGCAGGTATTCGGCAGGATCCATCCCTTCTGATGTGCAGCTCTGTACCCGCCGCTGTCTCCGCCAGCACATCCAATTCATTATACGCAGACTTGCTTTGCTGAGAGACGGTCTCGAGGGACTCAACTTTTTTTTTTTTTTGTAGTGAAACAAAGCCATATGCAGTTTGAGGGGAAATTAAAAGGAAGAAACTGCCAGGAAGAGATTTTTTCGCATCATATTCTTTTCGTTTTTAGACAAAAGGGGAAAACTAAATTTAGGTTAGTACTTTAAAATTGTTTGTTGTGTTTGGAGGTAATATAATGTGTTTTCTTAGAGTTTTACTGTATATGGAGTCAACAAGTAGTATTTACTTTTTATACAATATAGTGATAAAGATTTATAATACTAATAACAATATCAACAATAATTATCCAGCATTAATTGTATTATTATTATTAGTAGTAGTAGTAGTAGTAGCATTAGTATTATTATTATTATAAATTTATTATTATTATTATTATTATTATTATTATTATTATTATTATGCATGAGGGCCCTCATGGTCAAATTATTATTGTTGTTATTATTATGATTATTATTATTCACACATTTTTGTCCAAAGTAATCACATTTCTGAGGGTCTAAAAATGACTGAAAACTAACAAAACTTTACACACACAACAGAAGTGGTAAACTGATGTGGGTTTCAGAACTCAAAGTGGCTTGATAGCACCACCTACAAACTTTCAACGAAGTGACCTTCAAGTTAAGTACTTGAACAAACATTTACAGACAAATGGTTTGTTCCAGTACCTACAAAAAAGTATCTTGGAGTAAAATCTGAAACCTGACAGAAAGTTATAATCCTTATTGTATCGCATTGTAGCAAACTCCTACTAGATATTCAATCAAATCCACACCAAAGTGTGATGTCAACTAATGTCAACTTAAGCACTTAACCTTTTCCACTTCTGGGCTCACTTCTTTCTCCGATCAATTTTTGAAGGGCCACCTGTCTGACATTTTCTCTAAAATGTTTGCATGAAATGCTCAATTCATTTTTTATTTATTAACAAATAAAAATATATATTTATATATTGTTCTATATTATATATTATTTTCTATTATTAGCATTTTCTAAAAAATATATATAAAATTTTATTTACTAATAACTATAATACTGTACTTACTATATTATTTACTTTTATTAACTAACCATGTTTTATATATATATATATATATATATATATATATATATATATATATATATATATATATATATATATATATATATACATATATTCTACGACTGACTCAATATCTATTATTGATATCTACTATTCAAAAATATACAGACAAATGTAATGTAAATCTGGTGAAACGCCTTGATCTGATAACAGTAGGGTTACAGCTGGATATTATTGGGAGATCGCTGACAGGAACAGTGAACAGCTCCACCAGAGCGCGTCTGAAGCTCAAATGCAAGTTTATTTCACAGTCTATGACAGAAACGCCATTGAGCTTCCCTTGACCCTCCTGTATAATGGGCGCGTGACCGTTATAAAACACTCACAGGGCATTAATTTGGACAACTATGTGGAAATATTAAATAGTTCACACAAAAATACACAAAGAGAGACTTTCACTTCATGCATAGTTTGTGAATGAACAGACTTACGTGTAGGCCTACTAGTTGTAGACGCGATCATGCGGCTGTTTTTGTGCCGAGTTTGAAGTTATCAATTAGAGAACAGGAGAAAGTACATTACTTCCATCATTTTAATTTAGCATATTAGTTATGAATTCCAAAAATGATAGTATAATATTGAGAGTTCATTTTCTTGCGGCCCACCTGCAGGATCGCTGAGAAGCAGCGAAACTAAATGACTGCACTGCAGTGTTTATTCTTGTCGAGTGTTTTACAGAAACCGTTTTAACTTGGAAAAACTGTGACAACACATCCATCATAAATCTGTCACTGACACCTAATTAGTTCAGTGTTAAACTTAAAGCATGCTCGGAACCAGCAAATGTTACCTCGGCAACCACTGTAACTCTCTTAACTTTACTCTCGGATCATTAAACTAAAGTCGTGCCATCTCGCATCGGCTTCCCCGAGGATGTTTGTGCCGGGTTGCCATCAATCAGAAAAATCCATGCCATAAATCTGACAAGTGCCAAAGACGAAGAGCAGCACGCAGCCGTGTGGTTGCTTTGATCACGCTGCGTGTTTCCGTGTGTGATATCAGCTGCTTCACCTCAGGCCACGCACAGGTGCTGCGTTCTTTTCCCATCACAGCAATCAAAAGAAACCCGGCTTGTGATGTGTAGTCAAGTGGCAAGTGTACGTTTATATGCAGGATGAAAGCAGGATTGGTTAGCGGATTCAAATTAAAATACTCCTAACCATGCTGGAACCGCTTGGATTGGTGAACCAAGCAATATTAAATGGCATAAATCTTTTCGCTGGGACATTATTCTTTTGTGTGGGTGTGAATCTTGGTGTGTTTTATTTTCCTGTTAAGATATTACGCTTCTCTACAGCCTCGTTTACACTAATACGGTTTACACTTATACACCAATTTTAGTTTTGAAATGCATAAGTTTTGCTACAGTTACGCCATTCATTCACATCTCCCCGGAATTGTCGAGCCCTGAAAACTGAGCTTTTTGAAAATGCTGAAGAGGCCATTTTTCGTTTGGAAACAGTGCTGCTCCTTGTCAGTGTAGATGGGGAAAACGAAGACATCTGAAAACAGAAGCTTGGCTGCAGACAATCGCCTATCTGATTAGGCCCATTTCCTCAATATTAATTGCACAAAGTTGAGTCTTGCATCCTTTTCTTAAGTTCAGACTTCGTAAGTTTGATATGGAAAACAAACTCCCGAGGACACTTCGGGTAAAAACAGTATACTTTATAACGTCATTCGCATCATACTGGCTACGTTGTCTTAACAATAAAAATGAAAAAATTATAAGAGGAACTGCCTATTTTCATTGAGATATTAACTTAACAGAGACTAAAAGTGTTGAGGCATAGTGTAGCTACATATTATATGACCGTCATCTTCACTGTATGCATATTCATAACAAAACGGAGCCTATAATATTACTGCCTCCTTTCGTTTTTCTTCAAAAAATATGAAACACACCCTGTCTCCTTTGCTGAACATCAGTTTTAATAATCAATAATGGCCAATATGAAAGTATAACATACAATATGTATACAAATTAGGAAATACAGGCAAGCTCAGCCAAAACGCATTACCTGAGAACAAGTAATAGATTCAAAAGACTATTACATAGAGACAAGATGAATTAAATATCACGTTTGACAAGTATACTGAGATGAAATCCAGCGGTAGATCCTTCATGAACTGTCCAACCTGTGCTGCTCTCACCCCGGGAGCTGTGCTCAAAGCACCTGCTGACTGCCTGGAGCTCAGACGTGCGCATACACTGCAGCGCATGCCAGAGTGTGTGTGTGATTGTAGCTGACGCTGACAACAGAGGTGCGGATCCAAATGCAGGGTTTATTAGCAGGATAGTCAGGCAAGCAACAGTCAACACAGGAGCAAACAGATGTATACGGGCAATCTAGAGTCGTAGTCAAATAAACAGGCAGATGGTCAAAAAGACAGGCAGCAAACCGGAATAAACAAACAAAGGTTGAAACACGGAAGGAAAACGCATCATGAAGTGTGTGTGTGCTGTATTAGCAATCAGTTCAGCTGTGTCTGTCTGCAATCATGGGAATCTAGGCCAGGTGTGTGATTGATGCATGACTGAATCTTGTAGTCCATTTAATGGCGTATTTGTAGTTCTATGCAATACCTTGTGTTTACCAGCAATCATGATCGCTTGGGACCATGACAGTTTCAGTTTTCAGCGGTGTAGTGTGGATGGAGATCTTTTCAGAAATGCTAGGTGAAACGCCAGAGTGGACGTGGATTGTTTTCATTCTAAAACTAAAGCTGTTTCAAATCTAAAACAATGTTAGATGTGTTGCTTTAATTTTCTTTCCCTGATTAGGGAATTTAATTAGGAGAGTTTGCTGTAAAAAAATTGCAGAATTGTATCTCTTTACAATAAAAAATCTTAAATATAAAAAAAAAGTTTTAAAATGGATTATTGGTTATTGGTTCTCAACCCGATTGGGTAGATTTACTTGGACATGGGAAAATTAAGATCTGTTAAAATGATTTTAAGATCTACAACACAATATTTCAGTGAATTTGACATTTTAAGACTGGGTTAAAGTGTTGATGATTTTTGTGTGTGTGTGTGTGTGTTGAACACAAAATAAGATATTTCTAAGAATGTTGGGAATCTGTAGCTGTTGGCATCCATAGTAGGAAAAGCGTAGTATGGAGGACTACTAGCAGTGGCGATTATAGGAGTTATTTTTTATTGAGTGGGGGGGGGCTTTTTTGTCATGAGGCTTTGCCAGAACAGATAAAAGCCTCAGGACACAGCTTTTTTTTTTTTTTTTTGGTGGGAGTAAAATAGTGCGAACCCATGCCACCCCGCTAGATCTTTCCAACATTTTTCAAAACATTTTATTTTCTGTACTCAAACAGCAGAATGAAACTCAAACAGCTCAGGCACCAGTGGAGGATGAGTAAATGATGATAGAATATTCCTTTTTGAGTGAAGTATACCTTTAAAAGGAAATCTGTAGATTTTGGCTGGAATATGTCAAACTCGCATATCTGGTCAATCTAACATCCATCCGGCCGTCCCCTTCAGGCTCTATGGTGAACGGCTGGGGCTCGGCTTCAGAAGATGATGACAGAAACTTCTCCAGCAGGAGGTCTAGTGCCGGCAGCTCTTCTGACGGCTCGCTCTTCACCCATTGCAGCTTTGCGCGAGCCCTGGTGGCAGCCGCAGACAAGGCTGGTTACCGTCTGGATGGCACCAGCCTGAGCAAAAGAGGTCGGTTTTGGAAGAAACAAAGGAATTTCAGTCTGGAAGTCTGCTGTCGACTACAAAATGGCTTAATCTTAACAGAATAATGCTTCTTTTCTGCTTTCCCATGTTATGCTGGCGAACTCTCGCTTTTATCTGAAGGGTTGTTGAAAGCATGGTTCAAATACTAACATCTTTATGGTGGGTTTTGGTGACGGCTGTTTTCACTTAACAGGATTTCGGCTTTCAGCAATGATTCAGTTTACGCTTCGAGTGACTGAATCAACTGGAAAGATCTGATGCTTGAGTCTTCAGTTTCTTTTACATGCTTCAGGTTGAACTTCCTTCAATCTTCTTGATTGCCTAAATCTTCATCCACTGGATTTTCAGAAGTCTCTTCCTTGACCTTTTCCCCAACAGCCTGAAAATGAAACGTATTGATTGGTGCTGCTGCTTCTGAATCAAACTAACTATCTCTCCAGCTTCCCTTTCAAAATTTGTTTATCATCTCTGTGAATATTGTTGCTTTTCAATAACATAACATGCTAACCGAAGATTTTCTTTGCTCTCTGCAGATAAAGGTCTACCTCATAGACCTCGTCCCGCTAGCCCGTTCTCCACAGATGGAAGCACGGTGGGCACACACAGTCTGGGGCACCAGCGGGCAGCAAGGCCCACACGTAAACACAAAGGCCCTGGCACTGTCCCGAACCGCCGTGATGCCAGTGCGGATGGTGAGATTTTTTAATGAAGCCTGATTTGGTTTGGACCACTGGTGTTCACTGTCCTGCAAAGTTTAGCTCCAACCTGAATCAGTGTATTCATAATCACTCTAAACTTCCAGGAATGTTTATTGGGATTACTCTTTAAAGACTGGTTTAGACCAAATATTTAAGTTACTGAAATGACAAATTCTAATAAATAATGATTTATTAGTAGACAGTAATGTCATACCAAATTGGTGGGGACGATTAATAATCATAATGGAGTTGGCTCTTGGGGTATTTCAGCCTATTTCTGAAGACGGTAAAATGAACCTCATAGTAAGCAGCAGATCTCTCTTGCATGTTGTCTTGAATTAATGTGGTACTCAACATTTGCAAAAGGAGACAGATGGGGTCATGTTTCAGTAGCTAATTTCCAAGTCATTAAAATAATTTATCAAATACAACACAATCAATATTACCCTTTTGAGACCATTTGTGCAGATACAAAAGACACCTACTGGCAAATGATGATGGATGCATAATGTACATACATGAAAATGATGTACCTGTTGTCTCATGTGGCTCTTGTCGCTTCTGTTCCAGATCTGCCTCCACCTCCAGAGCCTCCACCCTGCCAGACAGCTCGCATCCCCGGGTCGAGGAACGTTCCCCATCCCTGCGACCGCAAAGCTTCCTCTCTGGAGAGGCAGCCTATGATGGGCCTTGAGGAAATGAGAAGTTCCTTGGACCGGCAGGCCCGAACCTCATTGGACCGCCACCAACAAGTCCAGGACAGACTGGGGTCCATAGAGAGAGGAGATGAAAGCAGAAGAGGACAGAAAAATGGTCCCTTTTCAGGTAAAATGTTTCATTCATTCATTTATTTTTAATTGCTTTTCCGGGGCCAGGTCGCAGGGGCAGCAGTCTCAGGAGAGAACCCCAGATTTCACTTCCTCCATCTCCCCTGGGGAGATCCCAAGGTGTTCCCAGGTGAGCTGAGAGACATAGTCCCTCCAGCGTTTCATGGGTCTTCCCCAAGGCCTCCTCCCAGTGGAACATGCCTAGAACACCTCCCTTGGTAGGCATCTTGGAGGCATCCCAAACAGCCTCCTCAGCTGACTTCTCTCGTTGTGGAGGAGCAGCGGCTCTACTACAGGCTCCTCCCGGGAGACAGAGCTCTTTACCCTATCTATAAGGGTGCATCCTGCCACCCTCCGAAGGAAACTTATTTCTGTTGCTTGTATTCGAGATCTGGTGAGACCCAAAGCTCATGACCATAGGTGAGAGTAGGAACGTAGATTGACCGGTAAATCAAGAGATTTGCCTTTTGGCTCAACTCTTTCGCTACTATCACGGACCGGTACATCGACCGGTCGAAACATCGAAACCATACTAGAATCAAGTAATCCAAACCAGTATAGCCATGCTGTTCATTAGTCTGTCTTGCAGGGTTTAGTACCAGACTTAATTAAAACAACTGAACTAATTAATTGGAGTGCTTAAGAATATTTTAAGCTTAAGAGGAACCCGGAGCTCAAGGAGCATCAGACAGCACTGACCTAGGTTAACACCAGCTTAAGCCTGAACTTGGTCATCAGAACCAAGTATTTCTTAGTTAACCAGATTGTTCAGAAATACATACTGGTCAACAAGCTTCCAAAATCTGATTGCTTCTTCTGTAGGACAGAGCCAAACCACGTCTGTTCAGCATATCACTCGTAAAGGCCATAAGAAAAGTCTTCTTGGAGTTTACCTTTTTTTTAATTGGCATAAAAAAATACCTTTTTATGAAACACTTGAACCTGATTTTACATGTCCACATGAGTTAAATCACTCTGGCATGGTAAGCATGCTCTTAATTCAGCAAAACATGTCTGTAGAATATTATCTTGCTATCATGGTCATCAGATGCAGATGTTTGACAGCACCAGCTGTGGGCCCTTGGCATTCATTTATAGTCCCTGCTGTAAGGAGGCCAAGCTGGAGCAAACAGATTGCTTTGTCTCTCCTTCTTAGTGAGCTCTTCCATGGCCAACACCGGCCTTCTCCAGGAACCAGCAGACAGGAGGCACACTTAGCTGCACAGATGTACCCTAATCGTTCCAGCCCTCATTTTTCACTGTATACACACACATGCTGCAATGAAGCCCAGCTCCATCTGTGCCTGTCTGATCATTAGGATCCACCATTCTAGGTTTCTAGCCCAAATGAAGCATAAAGAACCAGGCTTGGATCTGGCTTGACATACAGTAGAGGGGGATGTGGGTTGGGAAGCCCGTCTGGTTTGGTCTCATATGTCTTCATTTTCATCTTAAACTTTGCTGTGGAGGTTCGTTTAGCCATCTGAGCGTATTGCTAATGAGTACGGTTTGGTCAAAGCTGGCGAGAGCAGGTCACCTCAGAATTAGTTAGAGAGAAACCAGTCAGGGATATGTTACAAGTGGGAACAAGCTAGCAAAAATATATTTGCCACTAAGTGTGTGGTTTGGATTTTTGTATATTTTCAGAAGAGGCCCTATTGCCATACAACAAACCATCATTCCCATCCCCTGGTGGGCACAGCTCATCTGGGACGGCCTCTTCTAAAGGGTCAACGGGTCCTCGCAAAGGAGAAGGGACGAGGGGACAGCACCAGCGCTCCACCACGGAACAAGGAGAAAGCAGCTACATGGGGACCAACGCGCAGTTTTCCGGAGAGTTATGTGAGTCTGAACAAGTTCAAGGTGCATGGAGACAGCAAACAAGAAAGTTGACAAGCAATTTTGATTAAAAAAATCTTTGCACACTGGTCTTAATTTATTCAAATGAAGACATTTCAATTGAGATGAAAGTGTTTTTAGGGGAAAAGAGTGATTAGAGTGTTTTGTGTTGAAGCTTGATAGTGTAATCTGTAGGTGTGTGATGAGACACAAGACTGGGTTCACGAGAACGATTTTTAGTCTTTAAAGAAATCCTCAATGATGAGATATAAATTAGAAAGGGCTTTTATTTAGCTGAAAAAATAATTAAGCTTCTATTTGAATTAATTATATCCAGTAATGAACATGTAAACTCAACTGGCAGGCAAGTAATTGCACAAAGAATTATAAAAATAAATAACATTTTTATCCAATAAGTTCAATTAACAACTGCTGTAGTTCAAAGTAATGCTCTCTTGAAACTCAAAAAGCATCTTTATATTTTTCTTTAAGCATAAAAGGTGATAGCATACGACAAAGAACAGTCTAAGATATGGTTATTATTGCCCTTATTTGTATATGACAGTATGTAGAGAGGAAGCAATGTTGAAAGTTGCGCAAACCGGGACTTAAACTGTGCAATGGCACTATACTGTACACTCAGAAATAAAGGTACGAAATCTGCCACTGTGGCTGTACATTTTTGTTCCTAACAGGTCCTTAAAGGTACATATTAATGGCTCATTTATTAATTAATTTTCATCCGCTTTTCTGGGGCTGGGTTGCGGGGGCAGCAGTCTCAGGAGAGGACCTCTGACTTCCCTCTCCCCAGACACTTCCTCCAACTCCTTCGGGGTCCAGAGGCGTTCCCCGGCCAGCCAAGAGACATAGTCTTTCCAGCGTGTCCTGGGCCATCCCCTGGTGGGACATGCCTGAAACATCTTCCTAGGTAGGCGTCCAGGAGGCATCCAAAACCCATCCAAGATGCCCAAGCCACCTCAGCTGGCTTCTCTTGATGTGGTGGAACAGTGGCTCTACTCTGAGCTCTCCTGGGTGACAGAGCTATTAGTAGATATAAATCAAATGTGTACCTAGTAGTACATTAAGGGTACAAAATTGAACCTTAATAGGTACAAAAGTGAACCCTAATTGTACTAATGTTGACCTGTTTGGTACAAAAGTATACCTTTTATAAAGGTACCATGCCAGTGACAGATTTTGTACCTTTATTTCTTTGTGTGTCAGCGCACTGCCCAAAAGGCTATTGGCACTGACCATGATCTGCTTGTGAATCCAGACATATTGTCACACCCATACTAATCAATGTTGTGTTGCTTTTTATTTTTTTAAAACTGACTGATGTGTTGTATTATTTACAGAGTAAGCATTTTGGATGGAAACTGAAGAATGCCTTTATCTGTTCTGGAAAAGCCTCAACTGCTTGGTGCAGTGGTCTTTCGAAACGTCAGAAGGAGAAAAGAAAAAAAATGATGACAAGGACAAACTGTAAATGTGATGTAAAGATGGACATGCAACCCACAAGATCCGCAACATCCCTCACCTTCCTCCTTAAACTATTCATTCACAGAAAAAAAGAAAAATGTTGGGGACGAAAAAGAGAAGAAAAAAAAAAAAACACAATGTAAGGCCTGAGATTTGAGTCGCCCAGCTTTGGTGAACTTGTGGAAAGGAAATCGAGTTTCCTGTAAATATATTCTTGACATCGGAGATCGAAAAATGACATTGTTGTTATTGCATTGCTATGCAAGCCGAGTTCCGTTTCCGCGCTCTCCTCCCTCTTACGCTGTTGGTCGTTTGTACGATATGTGAATTGATGGGCTGTGGTGCCATAGAAATTATGTTGTCATCCATCATTTGTTAATACTTCTCATGAATTAATTGTTGTCATTATGATAATTATTTTAATTAATTATTTTCTTTTGCACTGCAATTTTGGTGATAAGCACAAAACCATAGCTCCTGCTGACATGAAGAATTGGAGGAAAGGAAATGTGAAGGGGAGTTTCTGTACTGTAACTAGAGATATGAAAATATATAACCGTGTACAGAGATATATTAAGATATGCCTGCATCTATGCCGGCGGGAAAGACTTACAGTTCTGATGAACTTTTGGCGATGGGGTTCCCGCGAGAGGAGCCAGACCCTCTCGGGCTTGGAAATGCTCACGGATGGGTCGGGAAACTGTTTGCAGGGAAATTTGTTTGGTCTCAACACATCCCCCTACTAGTTAACAACACTCAGTCTAGTCCACTTGGTCCAATTGGAATGTTTTTAGGCCAGATCTTTGAGCTACACTGGACTACAGGTACCAACTTTGCCTCTTCCCCTTCCCACCGTTTGCCGCTAGCTTGTTTTGCGTTTTTTTGAGCATAGCAGAAATAGACATCAACATGGCTAACGTTTGGAAGTGAATTGTTCATTGCGAGGTAATTGGGCTTTTTTTTTCTTTTTTTGGTCTTATTTTGTTGATCTCCACTCCAAATTAGATTCCAAGCACTTGAACCGTGAGTAATTTAAAAGCCATATGAACAAGACTACAATGCCCCTGCCTTCCCGTAAGGCTTCTGCCTTACTATAGAGGTCTTGTAGACGTCAATTCCCGTGCTCCGATCTCGAGTGGAGAATCAAGTCAGGAAACTTAATTTCGATTTTTATTTTTTAGCACTTATCTTGATTCTTTTGTACATTTCCGAGTCCCAAAGTCTTGTTCTACTTTACCTATGCAGGGCACTGAATCACCAACGCAATCTCACGCCAATTCGTAAGTTTTCGATTTAGTATCTAATTCGCATACATAACATATACGTTTTAGTCTGCTTTCCTTATCCCCAGTGAGGTGTAGGATTAGGGATGGGGTTTGAGGACAAGCCTTCTTTTAAAAAACGTACATTTTCATATGAGTGAAATCGTATGAATTCGTAACACATAAAATAGTTACGTTTCCTTGTGAGATTAGGCTGGATTCTTTAACGACATTCATTGGTATCTTGATTCAGATATTCGTCCTGTACTCTTATGTGGAAGTGTCGAGCTAAAGCCAATAACGTTATGCATTTGAGGTTTCGAAAAATGTGGTTATAACGCTCACATGATCACTAATGAACGTTGGTTGTGCAATTTATTTAATTAATAATTTTTTCACATCCTTGGTGTGCTGTAAAACGTCAATTCGACCTCCAGAAATACGTTTCCACTGTCTCCGGCCACAACATACAAAGTACGTTTACCAAACAGTCCAGTTGGTTCTTTTTTGCTTGATGAAATTTTACATATATAAATATATTATAAAAACGAAATGTACAAAAGGCTGCTCAAAAAAAGGATATTTTTTACTGTGGAATCTTCAGGAGTTACTGGTGAAATGACTGTTTTCTTTCGTTGTTTCCGTCGTCGTTTTTTGTACAACTATACAGAGGAGAGCTCTCTCAAAGCGGGCCGACGTCCCGCTCCACGTCTTTCTCTCAGAAATCACATCATTTCAGCGCTAGTGTCCAGCGGTTTGGAATAATGAGGTGCGAACGAGTATCTCAGGTGATTTTACATCTATATCGGTGGTGTTGATGTGGGTGTATATAAATGTATATATTCATATGCATCCTCACTTAAGAGAGTTCATTCCATGTTCGCTATTGAAACATTTCTCCACCCCTTGTACCTGATGGATTGCTATGCTCTCTCTTTCTCTCTCTCTCTCTCTCTTCCTTTTTGGCCCTGTCGACAGTGGATTTCCATTCCTCTTCCTCATCTGAAAACGTGCCGGTACACTAAATGTCCATAAGACAAAGATGTCACTTACAGAACATACCAAAATTAATATTGATATTTCTAATGTCTAATGCATTTTAGTGTCTTTTTTAATACTTGTTTCTTTAAACATCACAGTGTTGTTGTTTTTTTGTATTTATTAAGATAATAAAGGTATATTGTGAAAAATTGCATCAAGGTTTGGGGCGTGTTTCTCCATTTTTCCTGCACTCTTTGTCTTTCAAGGGCTGAATTGGCGGAATTTGAGATGCTTGGATCATTTTTTATCATTTGTATGCTCAACCTCCTGCTGCGTTCTCAACAGAAAGCCAACAAAAGGATGATAAATACAAGAACGGTGACAAAAGTCATCAATCCTTCCCAGAGATGAGACACATACTGTTGTTTTTTTTGTTGTTGTTTTTTTTTGCCATGTTCTCTTTTTCTATTCGGCTCTCCATCTGTACCCTAATGACTTATATGTATGTTTTTCCAGAAATGTATTACATACTATAAAAAAATAGATACTTTAAAAAACATTACAGTAGATATTGACATTGGAGAGCAACCTACTCAATTTCAAGGCCACTGCTTAATCATATTTGAAGCTTTCCTAATAAGAGTAAGCCCATTATTTGTAGCCTATTTCATGAGTTTAATGTGTTATAAAGCATTATACACTCACCGGGCACTTTATTAGGTGCAGCTGTCCAACTGCTCGTTATTTGTTTCTAATCAGCCAATCACATGGAAGCAACTCAATGCATTTAGGCATGTGGACAAGATCAAGATGATCTGCTGCAATTCAAACTGAGCATCAGAATTGGGAAGAAAGGAGTGACTTTGAACGTGGCATGTTTGTTGGTGACAGGTGGGATTTCAGAAACTGCTGATCTATTTTTACTTTTACGCACAACCATCATAGGGTTTACGGAGAATGGTTTGAAAAAGAGAAAATATCCAGTGAGCGGCAGTTTTGTAGGCGCAAATGCCTTGTTGATGCCAGAGGTCAGAGAAGAATTGTTAGATTTGAGCTGATAGAAAGGCAACAGTAACTCAAATAACCACTTGTACAACACATCCAACCTTGAGGCGGATGGGCTACAGCAGCAGAAGACCACACCGAGTGCCACTCCTGTCAGCCAAGAACAGGAAACTTAGGCTTCAATTTGCACAGGCTCACCACAAATTGGACAATAGAAGATTGGAGAAACGTTGCCTGATCTGATGAGTCTCAATTTCTGCTGAGACATGAGAATGGAATCTGAATTTGGCATAACAACATGAAAGCATGGATTCATCCTGCCTTGTATCAACGGTTCAGCCTGGTGGTGGTGGTGTAATGGTGTGGCGGATATTTTCTTGGCACACTTTGGGCCCATTAGTACCAACTGAGCATTGTGTCAATACCACAGCCTACCTGAGTATTGTTGCTGACCATGTCCATCCCTTTAAGACCACGCGTACCAATCTTCTGATGGCTACTTCCAGCAGGATAACGTGCCATTTCATCAAGTGCAAATCATCTCAGACTGGTTTCTTGAACATGACAATGAGTTCACTGTAGTCAAATGGCCTCCACAGTCACCAGACCTCAATCCAATAGAGCACTTTTGGGATGTGGTGGAACGGGAGATTCACATCATGGATGTGCATCTGACAAATCAGCAGCAACTGTGTGATGCTATCATGTCAAAATAGAGCAAAACCTCCAATCTAATGGAATATTTCCAATCTATGCCACAATGGATTAAGGCAGTTCTGAAGGCAAAAGAGGGTACTAGTAAGGTATACCTTATAAAGTGGACGGTGAGTGCATTTAAGAAAACTTAAATGAGATGTTTAAAAAATAAACATTGTATTAAATGAGTGAAGATGCACACCGAATTATTAGTGTAGCTTCATAATGTTTAGATTGATCCACTGAAAGCATATGGTCTGTTTTGAGGATGCTTTGAAATTGTTTTGGTATTTTTCTGTACTTTAAAGAAGTCAGAACATTGCTGTCTATGGAAGAGGTAAGAGCTTTCAGATTTCATCTAAAATATTTTAATATGTATTCTGAAGTTGGACGAAGGCCTCAGGGGTTTGGAATGGCATAAGGATGAGTGAGTAATAACATCATTTTCATTTTGGGGTGAGCTAACTCTTTAATCTGGCACCTGGTGGTAGTTTCTTTAATTGTCAAACAAACCCTATTAAACTGGCAACCGAACTTGTAAAATTTGCAAGATGGTTAGTTATTATAAAACCCTTCAATATCATTTGCCTGCTGCAGGCATGGTACAACTGCAAAGGTGCTTGATAGACCCTATACACATTTCCAGGTTTCTCAGAAGACGCATAGCTGGGTAAACTTAAAATTGATGAAGTGGAGAGTACAACAAATCATTTTTTTACAATCCTTGCTTTGTTTGCTGAAATAATGAAAGAAAAACTTCACGATGGTGTTATCAAGACTTTCAGAAAAAGGGAAAAAATAGTGTGAGACCGATGACGACTGCCAGAGGAGAGAAAAACGTCAAATTTACTCTAGCCCCATAGACGCTGCAGTAGAAACACCTCACATTAGCGATCATGCGTTTTTTTGTAATTGGATGCAAAAGATAATATAATACATTCATAAATGTTTATACGTATTTTATACATCTAAATCGTAAAATCTTTCAAAGATTTAAGATTATGATGACCGTTAAACGCGTCATAACAGGCTTGTGAAAAGGCTTCATTATTATGCTGAAATGAAAGTGTAGTTCCTGACCATTTCAAGAAAATAGGAACTATTAATTTTGTGTCAGTCCTATACTGTACATGACCTTACTACAGAAGGGTCAGGCTTTAAACAGGTAAACTATAGAAACTCTTTTTCAATGAGATGCTAATGGTTTAATCTAATTCAATGATCTATGCTAAGCTAAGCTTAAAAGGGGTCTCGCCAGATCCGGAGACCGGCTGAATGGATTCAAAAAAGGTAAAATTCAACTGTTCAACTCTAGGGGAGTGGTAAAATCAGCCTATATCCAAAAAAGTGGAGTGTTCCTTTAAGTCGATCATTCCAAATCTGTGATTTTTTTTATAATATCGCATCTTTATAATATCACAAACTCATTCAAGCAATTCAAGATGGCAATGCAGACAATTTAAATGGGGCAGCACTGAACAGAATATGAGGATCTAAATCTCAGCGTACAGTTTCCAGATTGTCCCTTGCTGTGCAGCATGTTGTGTAAAAAGTTTTATTTATAGGGTATATGCAGAGCTAATGTGTCTTCCTATGCTGATAAACTTCCGGTGAGCGGTTAATGTGAATTGTTTTCCAGTTTATACAGTTCCTTTTACAGCATTGATGTTGTAATGTAATTAAAATACAATCAGTTAAATAGATTTTGGTATTCGTTTGGTTGCTCAAATGAGACAAAAAGCCATTTACCAGAACGCGCCCGTCAAAATCAGCGGGCTAGCTCAGTAGCTCAATTGAATATACAGGGGTAAAATAAATGTTCCTATTTTAAAGACGTGGTGGGGTAAAATGTAATTGAATGCAGTGCTTCTTGTGAAATCTGAGAACTACTTTATATTGGATATCACTTAGCCAGTGGAGATCGCTGATTTTTTAAGAAAACACACCTTAAACGTACCAATTTTGTAATGGCATACAATTCACCGGAAGCACTTAACGTAGATAAGTGTAAACAATTTGTGTTTTAATTTGTAGGGACAAATTAAAAGTCCTTTAACATACTTCCGCATATACCCTATTTGGGTGTGATTATGGGAAACTGAACCTGAAATGTGTCTATAAAAAAGGTTAGTGAAAAGTGGCAGAGGAACTGCCATGTTTTGGATACGTGCTTATGTGTAAATGCAAAAATGTAATCAGCCAATCACATGGCAGCAACTTAGACATTTCTGAGGTTTTGACTTATGTTTTTCATGTTCAAAGTTCAAAGTCTGTGAAGCGCTCGGATCACAGATCTGATAAATGAGATTAATAAATGACATGCCAAATGCCCAAAATTATTTGGACAACTTGTGCAAACCTGCCATTCAAGTGACTAGGCTTTTAATGCTGAGAATATAATGTTCCTGCAGGGTGAAATTGCAGTACAGATGTCAAATGATCACAACAGTAAAGGAAATCGGTCAATTTAGTAAATCAAAGAAGTACATTGGCGAAAATTGCACAAATTATGTCAGACTAATAGAGAATCTACTTATATTGGTTATTGGTGAAACATAAAAGGATTATGTTTTAATTTGCTGTAATGACGAAACATGTACAAAAAATATTTAAAAATCCCATTGGTGCAGTGTCAGATGGCATCACATAAAAGTGTTTAGTCATTTGCATGTACAACTATTTAAGTTTCTAACCCTTAAGAGTTTATATTAACCACAAATTAGCTGGTTTAACCAAGATATTTGTCATAAAACTGGTTATACTAATGATAATTAATACATCCAAACACACATTTAGCAAAGCCAAGGCTATTTTTCTCTTTAAGGAAGATAATTTTACTCTTACATCCTAAATTCAGAACATAAATTAGCTATGATTTTGTTACACCATCCATATTTTAACCATGATATTTGTTGTAAAACTAGTTATACAAATACATCAAAACACACATTTACTATAGTAAAACCCAACAGTCAACTTTATCAAATAAAATGAGTGTAGTGAACTCACAATTTACTGAAAGTTAATTCTACTCGTTTGAAAAGAGTTTTGAACTCAGTGTTGAAGGTTAATTAAACCTTATTACTTTAACTTAAATAGTTCACAGTACTAATATAGATTAGTTTTTAACAAATGGTTTGTAGCAATCGTTTCCTCAAGCGGTTTGAGTTGCCTTAACTTATTGGGTTTTGCAGGACTCAGCTGGTTTGAGTTCTCTTCATTTATTGGGTTTTACTGTGCTTAAATTGCTTCATTTACTCAAATGGATTAAGTTCACAGAACTCATTCTGATTAGTTTTTTTCACCTCAAATGGTTTGTTGCAATTGGTTTCATCAATCGGTTTTACCTTAACTTTTTAGGTTTTACAGTGTGTAGTAAAACCACTGCTATTTTTCTTCTAGGGGAAGATAATTTTACTCTTACATTCTAAATTCAGAACATAGATATGATTTTGCTACACCAACCATAGTTTAACCATGATATTTGTCATATAACTGGTTATACAAATGGTAATACAGCAAAAGACATTTACTAAAGTAAAACCACTGCTATTTTTCTCCTAAATGATGATAATTTTACTTTTACATCTTAAATTCAGAACATAAATTAGCTATGATTTTGCTACACCGACCATAGTTTAACCATAATATTTGTTATACTAATGGTAATTAATTAATACAGCAGAACACATATTCACTAAAGTAAAACCACAGCTATTTTTCAGTAGGGGAAGATAATTTTACGGCAACACTTTATTTGATGGTCCATTTGAGCATTAGTAGACTGTCTGCTTAATATCTTCTGACACTGCTCCTTCAACAGACATTTAACTGACTTTGCTCAACACACACTAACCCCAACCCCAACCCTAACCTAACAATCTACTTATAATCCAATGAGAATTAGTTGGCATGTAGATGCATTCATTCATTCATTTTCTTGTCGGCTTAGTCTCTTTATTAATCCGGGGTAGCCACAGCGGAATGAACTGCCAACTTATTCAGCAACTTTTTACACAGCGGATGCCCTTCCAGAATCTCTGGGAAACATCCACACACACATTCACATACAGTACACACACTCATACACTATACGGACAATTTAGCCTACCCAATTCACCTGTACAGCATGTCTTTGGACTGTGGGGGAAACCGGAGCACCCGGAGGAAACCAACGCGAAGGCAGGGAGAACATGCAAACTCCACATAGAAACGCCAACTGAGCCGAGGTTCGAACCAGCGACCTTCTTGCTGTGAGGCGACAGCACTACCTACTGCGCCACTGCCTTGCCCCGCATGTAGGTGCGATGTAACTTAAATTCAACAAATGGACCTTCAAAATAAAGTGTGACCTAATATAAAAACCAAAACCAAAAGTGTAAAACCATGTTATTATATGTAGTAATTTCACATGCTGAGTTTTAGTTTACTGAGAAGCTACGTAAGCAATGTCATCTCAGTGTCATTACTGACATTCTTGGTGCTGCTTCATATGAACGTGTATGCTGGAGGTTTACTAAATAAGACAAAATGTGCATAAAATTCGCCTTCGATTAATTTCCCAGCGCAACTTTAAGTCATATTTCCAATACATTTCCCATAAGTCACTGCAATGTAACTTAAATTCAACAAACAGACCACCACAATTAAGTGACCAATTTTACTCTTAAATTCAGAACATTAATTCTAGATCTGATTTTGCTACATTAACCATAGTTTAACCATGATATTTGTCATAAAGCTGGTTATGCAAATGGTAATTAATACAGAAAAATACACATTTACTATGGTAAAACCATGACTTTTTTTCTGTAAGGAATGATAATTTTACTCCTACATCTTAAATTCAGAACATAGCTATATATGATTTTGCAACACCAACCATAGTTTTGCCATGATATTTGTCATAAAACTGGTTATACCAATGATAATTAATGCAGCAAAACACACATTTCCTATAGTAAAACCATGGATATTTTTCTGTAAGGGAAGATTATTTTACTCTTACATCTTAAATTCAGAACATGATAGCGTAAAAGATACCAAACTGAGAGAGACGAGACAGAATTGTGTACTTCTGAGGCTCTTGTGTTCACTGAAAATTGATTGTGTTTGTGTTTATGGCATAACCCAGCTTGTATTTTCATTTACTCTGACCCTCTGAGTAAACTACACACACACACACACTGCTGCGTCCTGCGAGCCTACAAGGCTGGAAAATAACGACTAGCCCTTTTATTTCGCCAGCAAAGCAACTTTGCCTCTCTCTCCCAATTTCATGCCTTTTTCCTTCTCATTTTTCACCTGCTTCGCCTAAATGTATTTCCCCCTTTTTTCCCCATTTATTTGGGGAAATGATTGCCTTCTACAGTTGCAACATTAACACCCCTTCTACCGTTTTATCGCCAATTCACACAGCGATAAGATATGAGCTCAGGCTTGACGATTGACTTTTAATTGCGTGTACGGAGCATGAGGCGTCTTGTGTTTGATTTCATTGTGCTGGTGCTGCATTTGAACCCAGATAAATGTGTGTTTGTTGCCGTTTGTGTGTGTGTGTTTTTTTTTTTTTTTTTTGGGGGGAGATGTGCTGGTATGTGGGTTAATTAAAGGAAACATCCCTGGCTGCTGTTGCAGATTTTTTTCTCTCCTTTTCTGTATTCTCTCTCACACACAGTAATGAGGAATGGAAGCAAAGGCGCCGGTGCTAGCAGTACAGCACAATTCATCATTCATGTCATCCATACCAAAGCCAGCTGCTCGGAACAGACACAAAAAATTAGCATTTCACCCCCATCTCTTCTCTTTCTCTCTCGCTTTTCTTCATCAAGCCTGGTTTTGTCACTTCCTCGCTGTTAATGGTCTCCTCTTCTTATCATTTAACTGGGAAACTAATTCCTGTCTTTGATTACTGTCAACCGCAGCACAATGACCTGTATCCGTCTCCTCTGGTTCTGCTGAAACGGCTGTTTTTCCGTGGATTGGATGTCAAGACAAAGTAATTATTCTCTTTTTAAACTTCTGGTTTGAGTTTCTGTCTTGGCTTATCTTGCAGCGTGTTTACATTTGCATTTTTATAAAGTGCTAAGTAATCAAAACAAGGCGGCTGTTCCTTTCATATTCGGCTTTGTTGTATTGTTCACTTACATTCAGTACTGGGCATTGTTGTATTTTTATATGCGCATTATTATTATTATTATTATATAATTCATATATATTGTAAGATACCATATGTGCATTGATTCTGTTCTCTGATATCTACATAGTAGGCTAAAAATTCTCCAGAAATTCTTTTAGATGCTTATTTATAGCTTGTAACTGTTGCTTGTAGCGATAGTTGACTTAAAACAGGGAGTACACTTGTTGCCTTATAATTAAGTAAACAAACCAAATTTGTGGGGGAACACGCCGGATCCGGCACCTCTGAAATTTGATCCGGCACCTCCTTTTACCAATCCCCCTCCTCAACCGTCCTGTTCCCCTGTTCACCCTTCACTTTCACTTTCTTCCGCGACTCCCCATCCCTCCTCACTTTCGTTTGCAACAAACGGTGGTTGTGGACTGGAAAGGTTTATTTTAGCTAGAAGGAGTGAGATATCTTTATCCACTTTCCCCTTGGTTTGCTCCTTAGTTGTGCTGTGGATGAAATCTAGGCTACATAATAATTATACTCCATGAAAGGTACTGCCAAAGATGTATATGGAAAACTAGTATCATGCTCCTCATGAAGTTTTTGAAGTTTACTGGCGTTCTTTCACTCCAGAAAAATCCCAGTAAGAGCTGAATGATACAATACAGTGCATAAATATGTGCCTACTTATATTCAACAGTTTACGTGTTTGTTGTCTCATTACATATATTCACAGCAAATGTCATAATATGCACATTTAACTAACAAAATGTGCATTTAAACAGACCTTATGCCTCTGCAGATTTGCCTAATAAATTTACAATCTATATATCCTGCATTTTGCATTCTGACGCACTGTCAGAAGTCAGTTTCTCAGAAGGCTCATTCACGCTTCCTGTCTCTCTAGTTTTCAAACCAAGAGTCCTACATACGGCGACACAGTGGTAAGCACTGTTGCATCACAGCAAAAAGGTCCCTGGTTTGAGTCCCAGCTGGGCCAGTTCGTATTTCTGTGTGGAGTTTGCATGTTCTTCCCGTGTTTGCATGGATTTCCTCTGGGTGCTTCGGTTTCCTCCACAGTCCAAAGACATGCATTATAGGTGAATTGAATAAACTAAAATTAGCCGTAGCGTATAAGTGTGTGTGTGAATGTGAGAGTGTATGGGTGTTTCCCAGTACTGGGTTGCAGCTGGAAGGGCATCCGTTGTGTAAAACATATGCTGGGTAAGTTGGTGGTTCAATCCACTGTGGCGACCCCTGATAAATAAAGAAACCAAGCTAAAGGAAATTGAATGAGTGAGTCCAACATACAGTACAAAGAATGCTTGATGCAAGTTTAAATAAACTTAAGGAAAATATAGATCATTGTAGTAATCTCACTAGGAAACATTGTGGCCAATCAAACACAGCCTGGGGAATGCATAATAATCACAAGTGCAACGTAGCAGTGTTTTGTTCCAAATGGCTTGTTTTTCAGCAGGGTTTTACACATGAGAACAAAAAAAAACAACATACTTAAGGTTCATCGCATGCCATCTCGATGTACTGAACTCTTAATATTCAGCTATGCCAAGGTGTCCAGATTTTCGTTATGGCAACTTTAACCCTTTAACTGCCCCATCAAGAAAAAAAAAATGGATTGCATTTCTTAACTCCCAAATGTTGCTAGACAACACACTCAATGCATTTTTTTCAGCACATCCCATAATTTCTGAAATATCAATCTCTACCAAATGATATGCCAGTTTATGGTGAAAGTACAGGATTTAATACATATACTATGAAAAATCTGAAAAAATATAAAGTTTAAGACCAATTTATTTGAAAAAAATATTCAAATAAAACATTTTTGATTACTAAATCAACTTTATTTTTTTGAAGTACGCAATAAAATTATTCTCATTTAACATGTTTTCTTGCTTTTTGTTTTGTTTTTTTTACAATTAAACCAAAATTAAGCGTATTAGTGCAAAAGGATTTTTTTTTTTTTTTGTAAACCATCAATGCTGTTTAGTGTGGCTTTATAATAGTGTAGTGTAGTAAACCATTATTTAAAGCATTCATTCATTCATTGAATTTCTTGTCGGCTTAGTCCCTTTATCCGCTTGTTAAGTGTGACGTCACGTGAAGTGGCTTCCGAGTCCAAGCGCTCTATTCAACTGAATGGGGAGACTCATGAAATGGTAATAATAAACGTTTACAAAGCGATTTATTGTTTTCGAAAATCACGATCGCAGTATATATGTCCATGCATAATATCCGATGGCCAGAAAGTGATAAATTTTTTTATAAATTGTTAAATTTTTGGTGTTTGTTATGCAGCAAGCCCAGAAATTGTTGTGTACACTATGATTTTATATAAAATTAACTTTAATGTGTGATAGGAATAAAACATGATCATAAACGAATTATTTCTCCACTCAAATGAATGGCGGCTTGGACCCGGAAACAGTATACATACGTCACAAACACGTCACCAATTAACAAGCGGATTAATCCAGGGCGCCACAGCAGAATGAACCGCCAACTTATCCAGCACATTTTTACGCAGTCAAAGGGTTAATCCTATATTCTCATTCTTGTTTTCTTGTTTTTCTGTTTTGTTTGTTTAAACTCTGAAACTCAAACTCATCCTAGTAATTGCATGATGTTGTGCTTCTTGTCTAGCATGTGACTTTCTTATATTTGGCACCACGTTGACATGGTTGACTATTTAAAAATAAGGAATATTTATATTTTGTGTGTAGATTATTATTTGGATGTAAATATGACCCTCTTGTGTATATATATATATATATATATATATATATATATATATATATATATATATATATATATATATATATATATATATATATATACAAGAGGGTCATATTTACATCCAAATGATAATCTACACACAAAAGATAAATATTCCTTATTTTCAAACAGTCAACCATGTCAACGTCAAAGTTGTGGGTTTAATTCTCTGCTAAATGTCTTCAATGCATTGCACATTGCTTTGAATTAAAACATCTTGAATGTCAATACTGAAAAATAGGTAAATTTGCTGAATAGAAAGTGACAGATTTCTTACTCTAACCCTCTGGTGAGTGGAGTTTATTCCAGCGTTTTTTTTAGCATTCTAAAGGTCTATTTCACAGAATAGAGTGTTGATAAATAGTGCTGAGCCCTACGCTGCGTATGCATGCAGTTAATAGCAGCCTGTTCCAATGCACCATGTCATCTGTATTGCAGTAAGAAGCGATCGCTGTAAAATAATTAAAAACACATTTCTGCTTCCCACGCTGGTCAGTTCCTCCTTTTGTTGGAAAGCAGATCCATTCAAATGAGGTCTTCTCTTTTCATTTCACTTTTGACTCCAAGGTCTTGTTTTTCCTCTTATCTTTGCTGCTCTGTAGAGTCAGCTCCGCTAAGCTCTCCTTCCTACAGTTAGCAGAAGGAGTGCTGTAATTACCCACGAACACTTGCTGCAGCCTTTCCTTTTGTCAGCCTAAAGAAACCAGAAGGCCAATCTCGAAGCGACTGTGACATTATCTTCAGATTGAATGAAAGTTGAAGAAACTCTTTGAAAGGGAGCGTCTATTCAACCAAGTAGAGAACAGAATTTATTTTTTTCCCAAACTCGGTATTCACCTGCATGTCCAACTGTTGGAGGATTCAGAAATGGATTTGGTCAGAGTTGTGGCTTGTCTTAAATTGTGAACATCTGATGAACATCTCTTAATCAAGCTGTAATTATCTGACCATCACCCTGCTTGAGTAAATGAATACTTCAAAAGAAAGGTATACCAAATATTAAAGTTAAAACTGATTATTAGAAACATCATCAGATTTTTTGCTTCTTTTTTGTCCTCATAGTAAGCATGTGTGTGTTTCTTTGACGTTATGAAATTAAATAATGTTTTGTACATTGTTTTCACAAAGTATAGTAACCATTATTTTTTTAATGACCATGGTAACCACAAATATACCAGCCTGATCTCACGAGGAAACGTAAGTATTTTACGTTTTGTCATTTTAGTGGCTAATTTGTACAAATTCGTATAAGTTTATTCGTATAAAAATGTATGATTTTAAAAAGGAGACGAGGCCAACCCCACCCCTAACCCCAACTGTCATTTAGTGATGGGAAGTTCGGATCATTTTACTGACTCGGATCTTTGAGTCTTGTTTATCGAGATGAACAAATCTTTTTTCGAGTCATTTCGTTCATTTGGTTCAATTTGCCAAAATATTATTAAAATGTTACGAATTGCTTCCAAACACATCTACAATTAGCCCAAACGGTTGATTGCACGACAAATAAGTCATAAATAGAATATAAGAAAGAGAAAATAATAATTTAATGTTTACCTGCTCTTTTCTCTATGAAGGCATGTTGTCTCTTTGCTCAGCTCACCTCTTCATGTCTTTAAATGTTAGGGGTTCATTCACGTTACAATGACAGTCACATATATTCTTAATCAATGCACAGTCTAAGCTGATAGGAGCCATGATCGTTCATTCATCACGTGAGAGAATGACTCAAACCCGAGGACTCGAGAGATGAACGGTTCAATTCTTTTTCCGGCTCTAAACGCGTATGATTGGCTCGTGATGAACGAGTAACTCAGACCCGATAGAGGACTCGAGAGGTGAGCGGATCAATTCTTTTTCCAGCTCTAAACGCGTATGATTGGCTCATGATGAACGAGTAACTCAGACCCGATAGAGGACTCGAGAGATGAACGGTTCAATTCTTTTTCCGGCTCTTAACGCATATGATTGGCTCGTGATGAACGAATGACTCAGACCCGATAGACGACTCGATAGGTGAGCGGATCAATTCTTTTTCCGGCTCTAAACGCGTATGATTGGCTCGTGATGAACGAGTAACTCAGACCCGATAGAGGACTCGAGAGATGAACGGTTAAATTCTTTTTCCGGCTCTAAACGCATATGATTGGCTCATGATGAACGAATGACTCAGACCCGATAGAGGACTCGAGAGGTGAGTGGATCAATTCTTTTTCCGGCTCTAAACGCATATGATTTGCTCGTGATGAACGAGTGACTCAGACCCGATAGAGGACTCGAGAGGTGAGCGAATCAATTCTTTTTCCGGCTCTAAATGCATATGATTGGCTTCTGCCAATGTGATGAAGACTTGAAATTAACGATACCTCAACAAATGTGCGCACGCGCAGATGAACGAATCACTCCCTGAGAGGACTCGTAGTTCCCGAGTCATATTGAAGATTCGTTCAAAATGAACGAATCGTTCATGAACGAGCCATCAATACTGTCATTGGGTGATGAGCAAATCGTACTAAATTGTACCAATTAGATTGTACGACTTAATACAAATTAGCCACCAAATCAAAAAGTTACGAATTGCCATGAGATTTCGTTGAATAAACCATGGTTTTAAACACTAACCATAGTTTATTCATATTTGTAGTAAAACTGTGTTCTTACAAATGGAAGTCAATACAACAATATATCCTGCAATATATATTTACTTTACTTCTAGTTGATCATTTGGAAAAATGGCAGAAGATAGATTTTTCAGATGAATCATGTGTTGAACTGTATCCCAATCATCACAAATACAGCAGAAGACCTATCGGAACCAAAATCGACCCAAGATTTTCAATCAGTCAAGTCAAGGAAAAATCATGGTTTGGGGTTACATTCAGTATGGGGGCTTGCGAGAGATCTGCAGAGTGGATGGCAACATCATCAGCGTGAGGTATCAAGACATTTGTGCTGCCCATTACATTACAAACCACAGGAGAGGGCTAATTCTTCAGCAGGATAGTGCTCTTTCTCATACTTCAGCCTCCACATCAAACTTCAAAAAGCAAAGAAGATCAAGGTGCCGCAGAATTGGCCAGCCCAGTCACTAGACATGAACATTATTGAGCATGTCTGGGGTTAGATAAAGGAGGAGGCATTTAAGATGAATTCAATGAATCTTGATGAACTCTGGGAGTCCTGCAAGAATACTTTCTTTGCTATGACTCGAATAACATTAATAAAGTTCTCTGGATTGGCAGAGATGTATGGATGCAGTCGTTCAAGCTCATGGGTGTCATACACAATATTAATTCTTTGTCCACTGCACCATGACTTTATATTCTATACTGTACATTATTTCCGCTAGCTGACAAGAATTTTGTCTAGGCAAAGTCAGACATTACTGTCCTAATGGAATAATTAAAAATCAAGGCATGATCATATTTCATTTTGCTAAAATAAGCGTAATCTAGAAGTCTTTGCCTTTCATATTAACCACTTCTGATACCCAATGATCAACTAGAAGTCAAGTTACTATTTGTTCTTCCTAATATGTCATACCTCATGCATTTTAAACTCTTAAATGCATGACAAGCTGTTGATAACCCCTTTATTATTTATCCTGTTGATTTACCCCTTGTGTTTCAGGGTCTTAAATGTTTGCCAAGCTTAAAGTAATACCTCATAGTAATGATTAATAGTAATCTCTAACACAATAGCTATCTCAACACATTACAAATATTTGCAAAGGAAATCTACCATGTCATGACTGACAAAAATTTGGTCAAATATTGCACTGCAAAGAACAAAACTAATTTTAAGTTGTCTAAAACTTGGCAAATGACTACAGAATAAGCAGGAAAATCAATGGCTTGTCATGATTTAAAAGAATTTTAATGCTTTGTGTCGGGCAGTTCTTTGCCCCCATGTCATGCATTTAAAAATCTGTTAATTAATTTTTATAAGGGGCAAAAAATGTGAGTGAATCGATAAGAAACTGAATGTTTTATGACATTATCTTCTGATGCAAGTTGAAGGAACTCTTTGAAAACAAACGGATTCAGGTTTGGTGGGAGTCGGGGCTTGTCTTCAGGTGGGATTCCCTGATGAACATCTCTTAATCAAGCTGTAATTGTTTGAGCATGACCCTGCGTGACCCGGTTAATGGAAATGGCCCTGATTAACGACGTGTGCTCAGTCGCACAGTGGGAGGCGCCGCCCACACCCACGACTCATTGGCTCATTAATTAATTTATTAATTAAAGGGTTACAATGAGGCAGAAACAAAGGAGCAGCCAAAGGACAATCAGGAAGCAGTGGTGCTTCTGCATTTTGCTGTTAAAATGATTTATGTGTAAACTCGCAGTGATTGATAATTATAAAGCATCAGGCTACATCAAATTGCCGTCAGTTTTAAATTAAACATTGAATTAGAAAAGGAAGATTATTGAGTATGGAGTATTGTGGATTAATTTAATCAGGAATATTCTTCAAAGACTCTGATAGGAAGGGAAAGGTGCCATTAATTAAGAATTTGACATGTTTCATGGGCAACAATAATATGTTTTTTTTTTTTTTGGATGAAAATGAGAACAGGCACACGTAATCAAATAATATGAAGAAAATATGTTTTTATTTCATTTTATTTGTAGTCAGACCATGGGTAATTTTCATAACCAGAATGACATTTTCCTTGCTAGGCTACAGAGATTGCTGGGACTGAGGCGAATATGATCTGTCAAATCACCAAAGTTTGCAAAATGCGTCTTCTATGCAGACCACCTTTGAAGTCATTCAAGGATGACATTTTAATGTCAATAAACATCTGTCGATTATTATTGTGAATAAATATGGAAGACATTTGGAACACAACTGTGACTTGGTATGACATTTGCTTCTCCAAACATGTTTGTTTGCAAGTGTGCATGTCATTAAAGCTTGGCAAACAGTCACAATTAATATGTGTGTATGTTTATGTGTTATATTGTCAGTGCATTGTGTACATCAGCACTTTTATGGATGTTTAATAATGGCCAGGGTCAAATGATGTTTAGTATTGGGATAGGTCATGCTTTATAAAGCACATTTATAAAATTAAAATAAATAAATAAATAAATAACACATTTATGTGTCCTCATCTTTTAAATAAACTGCCTTTGATCCTAAGAACTCAACAAGATTATCCAAAGCTGACATAACAAAACAAGAAAAAGCATTAAAAGAGATGGATGGAAACAAAGCTACAGTTGGCGAGCAATGTTGTTTGGCTGCTTTCACATTGAGAATTTATAACAAAACTGACCCTCTAATCAGAATGTTAGCAGTAAATATATACATATATAAATATATACACAATATATATATATATATATATATATATATATATATATATATATATACTGCTAACATTCTGATTAGAGATACACAGATACAGTTGAAGAGTCCGAATTATTTTATGTTAATTTTTTTTCAACACATTTCTAAACTATTTTTAATAACTTATTTCTAGTAACTGATTTATTTTATGACAGTAAATAATATTTAACTAGATATTTTTCAAGACACTTCTATACAGCTTAAAGTGACATTTAAAGGCTTAACTAGGTTAATTAGGTTAACTAGGTAGGTTAGGGTAATTATGCAATTGCATAACTGTCGTAGACTATCGAAAAATATATATAGCTTAAAGGGGCTAATAATTTTGTCCTTAAAATGGTGTTTAAATTTTTTTTAATTGCTTTTATTCTAGCCGAAATAAAACAAATAAGACTTTCTCCAAAACAAGAAAATATTATCAGACATACTGTGAAAATGTCCTTACTCTGTCAAACATCATTTCGAAAATATTACATAATCTTGCACAAACTGACTAAGACATGTCAGATATAAAGTGGATCAAATACAGTCATAAAATTACACAAAAAATTAAAAAAAGAATATATATATATATATATATATATATATATATATATATATATATATATATATATATATATATATATATATATATATATATATATACAAAAAGGAACAACACCCTGCAGATATCAAACAGAAACTCTGTAAGGGTTAAATAAAACCATATTCTTGAAACTAATTGTTTTGGCGGTAAATACTTTTTTAAAGTAATGCGTTACTTTACTTGTTACTAATAAAAGTAATACTATTACTTAACTCACGTTACTCGTACACATCTTCGTATATCACGTGACCGACTTGAACCTTTGAGAAAAGTTCAAACAAGATGGCGGTGTTTAAGCGGCAGTGGATCGAGGTCTCACCTGGATGATCTTTGATGTTGTATCACCATGTTTGGAGGCTTAATTGGAGTTTTAATCCATCGATTTTACGAGGAACATTTGAAACAACAGAAAAAAGTCGCAAGTCGTCTTTTAGAGAAAACAGGTAAGCACGCTTTATGTTCAGCTAACATTAGTCTATCAGCACGCACTGATATCCTTGTTGTTTGTTTATTTTCTACGAGTTGTCTCAATTATCTACAATAGTTAACAGAGGTATGGTTGGTTTTATTTTTACACGTTATTTCTCCTTAATATAATTTCTTTGCTATTTCTAAATGGGGAAATCATATTAGCACAATGACTGTAAAAGTATTGTTTACAGTCATTCAAATAGTGCTAATGTTGTTTTAAGTCATACGTGTATGTGATTTCAGATCGAATTTTTAAAGTACCGTGGTAAACAATATAGGGACGTGTCACAAGTTGTCACTGAAGGAATTTGCGAATATATATCAACTTTACCTCAATCAAAAGTGCCTTTCAAAACGCGCGCGTCGTCTCGAGCTGAGGCAATCCCGCGTCATCTCACCCGGATCCCGCCTAAAACCAGAAACCTTTCAGAGCTGGAGATAAAAGGTGACATTGAGGGGGTTACAGCATCCAAGTCATCCTTTTCACTGCTTCTATGTCTTGAGGACAGACAGGGAAATGTCAATGTGAGCAGCACGAGCTGGAAGTTGAAACGGAAGAGAGCATCACGACATCTCTCTCATCAATTTTACCCGCCAGACAGGTAGAAAAAAACTTCACATTCCCGTCTTGCGTGTCAGGTAAATTCTCTGATTTAGGGACGCATGGTAGTGGAGGTTATTTTTAATAATTTGAGTGGCACCTGAGCGTGTGACTCTGATGTGTTTTTTTGCGTGAAGACGGCTGAAGTTATTAGACATGGCGCTTTCGATGTAGCGTCTCACTGAAGCAGCAAATTAACACAAAGACACGGCGACACATTAAGAAAGAGGGATAGAGAGAGGAGAAGAAATATCCGTTTCCTCTTGTATCCTTTCCTCACTCCTACTTCTCAAATTCCCTCACCGTTTAATCTCACAATCTGCTCAAGTGTTGACACGTCAAGGTTTAAAATGTGGAACCCTTTAGATGTCATTGAGGTAAAGTTGGTTTTATATCCACACGTTTAGTTCTTCTTCTTAATAATATAATTTAAAATAAGTATTTTTTTCTTGTGGAAATTCTGAATGAGGAAATCATGATAGCAGTCAATGACTCTCAAAGTACAACATTGTTCAGTCAAATAAATAGTGCTAATTTTGTTTTAAAGTCATACTTAAATGTGTTTTCACACCAAATATATTTGAAGTAACATGGTAAACAACATAAGCAGCATGTCACAAGTTGTCACTGAATGAATGTGCAAATATAAAACCAACTTTACCTCAATTCCTCACTCTTACTTGTTAATTTCCCTCACTGTTTACTCTCACAATCTGCTCAAGTGTAGATACATCTAGGCTTGTAATGTGGAACCCATTAGATTTTATTGAGGTAAAGTTGATTGTGAACACACATTTGGACTTAACTTCCAAATGTAATTCCAGATAAGTATTCTTTGGAAATTCTAAATAGGGAAATTATATTAGCAGCCAATGAATATCAAATTACAAAATTGTTCACAGTAGGGTTGGGCGATGTCGACCAATTTGGCATCGTACAATGATTAATGTAAAACATTGCGATGGACGATGGTATCGTTGTCATAGGCGGAGGTGAATTTAATTATTTTTAAATAATTAATTCATAACAAATCAATAATTTGTAGCCTACCGTTTCAACTACCTGACCCACATGGTCTTTGCTTTACCCATAAACAAATCATAAATAAGTAAAGATAAGTTGCACACAAATTACCACCTGTCAATCACTTTTTCCGTGGGAGGTTAATCGGTAAAAAAAAGTGCACAACCAACAGTATCTGAGGTTTTCACTAAAATTACTAAGTACAAGTGTGAAAGTAAAAGACTGAAGCAGTGTACTAATGCTGTGACACCCTACCTGATAGATTCAAAAGAAGGAAGAGTCGTTAAATAGAGACAAGATTAATTAAATATCACCTTTAACAACTATAGTGAGACGCGATCCAGCGGTACATCCTTGATAAACTGTCCGGCGTGCACTGCTCTCTGGAGCTCAGACGAGCTCATGACAATGTGTGTGTGTTTGTGTTTATGTGTGTGGCTGTGTGTTTGTGTGTGGCTGTGTGTGTGTGTGGTCACGTGATTTGCATTTTTTAGTGGACGGAGGGCTGTTTAGAAATGCTAGGTAAAACACGGTGTGGATGTGGATCATTTTCGTTCTAAAAAGCCATTTTAATACTAAGAAGTATCAGTGTAAACAAGGCCTAAGTGTGTATTTTTGGGTGGGATGCGGGGCGGGGGATCGGCGATGCCGGCTCAGTATCATGTAGGCTTGGGCGGTATCCAAATTTTTATACCGTCAAACCGCCTCCATATTTTACCCCGGTATCCGGTATTACCAGCGTAATAAAAAAAAAAATGACGTAGGGCTCAGACAGCGTTACCAAACTGTTGGCTTGAGCCTAAACCATTCAGAAACTGAACACCTTCTATGCGACCTTAGGCTTTTGTCAGAGAGAGAGAGAGAGCCAATCGACGCACAGCATCTCTCTCCCGCGATTTATTCAGAAATTTACTCCCACACCATAAGAAATCTGGTCGGCTCCCGCGGTACAGCAGCGGGAATGCAGAGAGCTGTAATCGGGCCATAAAAATTATACCCGATAGGTCCGACAGGTACATTTTGATTGACAGCTTTATAAAGCCCGAACCCGTTTACAGGCCGACGTTATTCAAATGTGCTCATGCACACAGCTCTAATGCATTTTTTCAAGAATGAGTCATTTATATGTTTGAACATCATTTAGTCGTAACAAACGTAGACTATAGGCCACTTGGAAGTTGGAACAAAGAAATAAAATTAGTCCTCTGTAACATCGTAACATCTCAGCACTCTATATAGGCCTGGGTACATACACTTAGCTTTTAAATTGGCCGACACACCAATGAAAAGAAATCTTGCTTAACAAATCAAATTAAAATAAACTCTAAATGATGACGGGTATTTTGGCAATAACAAAATTAAGATAAGGGCTCTTGTTTTGCCAGTTCTCTTCACAATCTGGCATTAAGGCGACGGTGAAGCTGAATACTAAAAGAATAATGCCACCATTAGCCTGTATACTCTGTCTACATTACGATTATATGGTTTAATTAATATTTATTCATAATTGAAAAACCCTTTACTCACCAAGATTAGGCTACGTGTGTTTGTGGAGGAACATTATTAAATCCACTGGCTTTAGCGCAGTCTCTCACTCATGGTGCATCCAGTATAACTGAACACCCTTTCTGCGGCTACAGGCCGAGATGCAGAGTTCTGATCCGGCTGATTTTGCAAGTTTTGGGTAGGATTGTTTGTTCATCTTCAACCAGTCAGGAACCAGGGGCGCCCCCAAGGGGTGGCCAGGGGTGGCCACGGCCACCCTTGTGTAAACTCTGGCCACCCCTGTGGCCACCCCAATATGATAGTTGCTGATATTAATAAATAAATGAATAAATAAAATGCAGCCACTAAATTATTGTGGATTGATCAGCGCCACTGACGAAGCTGATTCACTGAGATTGCACACTTTTTATTAAGAAATTATTATTTTTGAAATGAGAAAGTTGTGTTTCATCTGATTGAAAACCACAAATCCAAAATAAATAACTAGATGCATTTTGAAATCTGCTTTTCAAAATTTTGTTGGGTTTTGCTTGGTTTATTAATTCATTCATTAATCATATTCATTATTCATAATTCATTAATGTTGGACATGGCATATATTGTATGTTGTACAAGAAATAACTTACCTGAAAGAGGTTTTAGACGAAATATTGATTTTTATTTGGTTTGCACTTGTACTTGCGGAATAAATTACAATATTTCAAGAGTAATTATTGGAATTCATTAAAACTTCATTATTTATTTTACCAAAAACAAAAAGATAACATTACTCCTTATTCACAATATATACACAATTCATAATTTTTTTTGTGCCACCCCAAGATTTGTTGTGGCCTTACTTGGCCACCCCTAAGAAAATTTTCTGGGGGCGCCACTGTCAGGAACATCCATTTAATTTTCCATGACAGCAGTTTCAGTGTAGCGAGTGGAGTGGCCTCGTCTTTTTACCTGTCAGCTTGCGGTTTAGGGCTCTATCGTAATACGCAGTGTATGAGCGACCGACGAAATACCTGGCTGGAATAACCGCTCCTTCTGAGCTAGTGACTGACTTGACTGCCGTCAAAATTTGCTTTTTTTACTACTTCGTCATCATTTGTTTCACCTTTGCAGGGATGGATTTTAATGCAGGGTTTTGGATTTTTTCGGGTCTCGCCGGATTCGGGCAAAGATCTTCAGCTCTAATGCAGGCCTCTTGTTCATATTAACCACGTCTCCCTTCTGTTCAGTCGAAACTGCCAAACTGCAGGACACTTTGAAGCGCGACTCGTCACCTCTCCCCCTCTCCCTCTCCCCCTCCCTCTCCCTCTCTCCTCCACACTGTCCCGTGATGACAATCACACATACGTTTTGTAGGCATTAAATAAAGGATATTTAATATTTTATGACGGTATAACGGTATTGAAACTAACACCGTTGCTAATTTTAGATCCCGCGGTATACCATAATACCATAATACCGCTGTGGACGTTAGCATCGTCTATTAGCCAAACCCTAGTTCACCGTCAAATAAAATAGTGCTAATGTTGTTTTGAAATCATACTTAAACATTATTTCAGTCTAAATATTTAAAGTAGCATGGTAAAAAAAAAAACATAGGGAGCATGTCACAAGTTGTTTTTGAATGAATGTGCAAATATAAAACCAACATTACCTCTTTCCTCACCGTTTAATCTCACAATCTGCTCAAGTGTTGACACATCTAAGTTTGTAATGTGGAACCCATTAGATGTTGAGCAGGTAACTCGAGATGGTCGTACCTCAGGGGCACAAACACGTCTGCATACACAACATGCGTCTTCTGAGAGGTTTAAACGAGGATGAAATGCAATCAGCTTGAAATTGTGTTCATAAATCCATAACAGCTCTATATTTTGTTGACATGCTTTCGGTCTCGGTGCAATTATTGCATCTGCAGATGTGCGGCATTTTAAAAATGAGTCATAACTCTGTGAGCAACACTTTTCATTTAGTTTTTCAATTAAACACTGAGGCACACGTTCTCCTGAGGGCCAAACGGTTACATAAATAAGTGGGTTTGCATCTGTTTATGAACAATTTTTAGTGTCATCTAATGAAAATGATCATTTACTGTGATTTCTAGAGTTGTAGGGAGCTATTACTGTACACACACAAAAATAATGTGTGCTGCTTGTTCAAACTACTTGTTTAAAACAAGTTGAGACACTATTCTTGAGGAATTTTTGGGACAACTTAATTGTTTCCAGTACCAGTTTGGAAAGAATATTGACCAATATCTTAAATGTGCAGTAGGCGATTGTCTTCAGAAACATTTTTGTCATGCTGGTTAAAAGTCTCTTCACATTCTAAAAGTAATGAAGAAAGTAACTCATCTAAATATATTTATATATATTTTTTATATTCTGGGTAAGGCATAAGACTAAACAAGTTCATCCAATTAAAATTTGTCTGGATGA
The DNA here is from genome assembly GCF_052040795.2 of Danio rerio. Classification (NCBI taxonomy): domain Eukaryota; kingdom Metazoa; phylum Chordata; class Actinopteri; order Cypriniformes; family Danionidae; genus Danio; species Danio rerio. The sequence continues at coordinate 42,079,235 of NC_141035.1, forward strand.
CAATTCTCATAAAACTGATAAGTAGCCCAAACTGTCTGCCAACAAATTTAGATTTGTACATCTGTGCACTCGTTCACGTAGATCCGCCGTTTGCACGTGCACTGCGTTAGCGGGCATACGAGAGAGTGACGTTAAAAACAAATGCTGAAATCAACTTTTTAAAATCCTCAGTCAATATTGGAGATATTTTTGCAGGCTAGAGGAAGGACGACACCATGCCTGAAGTATTTCTTTTAGACGGGTAATGTTCTGTTTTAAAAAATATTTTATTCACGCAAAGCTTATGTAGATTTTGTTGTTTTACCAATGGGTTATATGGACGGAAGCCACTGAAATCTTCCGGCGAACGATTGTGACTATTTTCAATTTTACAAAGTCCTTTTTACAGCATCAATAATATAGATTTTTATATAGATCAACAACAAAACAAAAGTAAAGAGTGCTATTCCGCCTAGTCTGCTTTACTAAGGTGAAGTTGGTTTTATATTTCACATCACATTGGTTTATTTTTAAACAATGAAAACCTGTGACGCCCTCCCTATATTGTTTGCATGTACTTTGTATATTTGGTATAAAATAGCATGCAAGTATGGCTTGGTAATAAGTGTAATTCCTGCACCCTGCCGGCCAAGCATTAAGCGAACAGTAGTTGCTTTAGGACAAAGTGCTTGAGAGAGTGAGACCAGTGATCCTAGGATACATGAAACGCATGCACATTATGTCAAGTTTTGCTTGCTACACAACTGAAAGTGTGCTAGATATAATACAGTTTTTTGCTTGGAATTGTAGTATTATAAAGTACAATTTCTAAATGGCCCTTAAAGGTCCGTGTTTATCAATTGAGGTGGCGTGGCTTTAAATGGCAGGGGAGAGATTGTTTCAAAGAAATTATGCTAGCCGATAACATTTTGGCAGATCACCTACTCCATCTTAAAAATAAATCCAAAAAGTTGAGTTTGTCCACATTTTACCCGAATTTGGGCTTAAAAAAAACTGTTTAGAATGGGTTAAAAAGGAAAGTTTTTACAGCCAGATCAATATAGTCTAGCACCTCGAATATGCCTTATAATAATATTATTGTATGTGTCATTTCATCTTTCAACATTTATATAAGCTTTTATTTTTTCTGTCTTTTTTGTCATTTTATTTAGTTATTTTATATTTATATGCTCATCTAAACTAGGTCTGCATGATATTGGAAAAATCGGACATTACAACATTTTGTATTTCTACAACATACATTGCGATGTGAATACAGCTTTATTGATATAGAATAGAGTGATTTTTATTTTTTTATCATCTTTTTTGTATTGAAGTAAATCTCAAATAATATAACAAATACCTTAAAGGAAAGATAACCGTGAATTAGAATTTTATGGAGAGTCAGAATGCTAACAGTGTTTAGGTACAGATATTCAATAATCTTTATTAAAGTTACAAACATTATAATTACTGTTATTTGCATGTTTTAAACTCTGAAATGTTGAAATGTTCTCACACAGTCAAAGGCCTTAGAGATCACTTGTTCAAACGTTTATGAGTTATTAAAATATCTTCTTTTTGTGTTCAACATAAAAAAGAAACTCAAACGTTGGGAACAAGTGAAGGGTGAAATAATATAGCGAGTAAAATTTAGTTTTTGCGTCAACTATCTCTTTAAGAACGCATGCAGATGATAAACTTTTACTCCATTATAGTTAAACTTTGCACTGATTGTAATCAACTATAGTCTCAACTCAACATTGCAGATGCTGCAATGTGACTATTGCGGATGCACACATTGCAATATTAATGCTGATGTGATACATTGTGCAGTCCTAATCCAAACTTTACTCTTTTGTCTTTCTATTGTCATTGGAATGGCAGATGAACAACACGAGTTACAATTTTATTTCATGGTCACAGAAGAGTGAAGTGAGCAGCCATTTATATATGTCTTGATTTATTGTATCAATTTATTTAGCTTTTCCCCTCACTTGAGTTATGCATGTAGAGTCCATAATTTAACAGCCGGCAATAGTATTCTTAATTGTGCAATGTTTACAAGAAGTCTCCGAGGGTAAGCACTTCATCAATTAATCATTTATTGTACTTCTCTGCAAGTAAATTGCTATTTTATCAGCATTTTTCCCAAGCACATGCAATCTCATTTCAGGAAAAGCAAGTAAACGAATGCAAAAGTAAATGTATGATCTTATCAGCTTTTCCCAACACGTTATATCCTGAAGCTTTTAACGCACTGAATCCACTTAATCTTTATTTCATATAGAGCGGTGACAGAACATGCATTTGTCATACTACATTGTAAAACAAACATAAATACCTCCCCTCGCACAAAGCCATTGTGTATAATGCTATAGTGCGTTTATAAACCCTTCATGTTGGATTTTATCACTAAGCCTGCTAAGCATTTGATCATAAATGTGTAGCCTACGTAATAAAACGTTTGGAAATGTGCAGAGAGCAGCATTGTTCTAATGGATGTGCAAATTCTGCCTCGGAGGGGTAGAAACCACATCACGTTACCATCCAATTTGTGTTCCACTCACCAATTACTTTCATGCTCGACTTCCCCCCCCATCTTAGACCGAAGAGAGATTATCTGTAGTGCGTCTGAATGCTGCGGTTGCTAATTAAAAAAACACAAACGAGAGGCATGTATGCTGATGCTGCACGCTACTGTGAAAATATGGTCGAGGTATAGATCCTTATGACAATATTTACACAATATACTGCTGGTTTTCTTTGAGGAGAGCTAAATATCGATATGGCGCTCAATGCTGATGCTAAAATATTAACAGTGTAATCAGTAAAACCTGGCTGCGGAGACGGCGATAACATGGATTATCTGTTCTTCAAGGAGAAAAGATTGTAGACACGACATTGTGAAGACGTTAATCATACAACGCAGTGTGTTTATGATTATTAATATTAACTAATATTTATTGGATATTAATAACTCTTCTCTCTAGACTTTGTTTTAGGGCTTTTTATGTCTGCGCAATATAGGTTTATTGCATGTACGAATCAGATTTTGAAGAATGATGAAGAGCTTGCATTTTTTTTATTGCGTCCTTTCAAGTTATTTTATTTTTCTTTATTTTTTTAAGTGGTGAGAACATCATTCACTGGCAAAAATGTTCCTCCCGTACCACCAACAAATAAAATAGCCTACCTAAGTTAATTTACCTTTTATGTAAAAATTAAGGAATAACTTATAACTTAATTAAATATTCATTAATAAAACATCCGTATAAACGCACGTGTTTATTTTTGAACTTTCGTTAATAAAACAACACAATACTGCTTATAAATAATGCAGTTAAATATTAAATAACTTAAACTGCTTCAAACCGTATAATATTAATTAAAGGTTACATTTTTAAGAACTTCACAAATAGCCTAAATGGCACTTTATTAATCAATAATAATAATATAAATAAATAGTAATAATTTTGAGTAGTAAAAAAATATTAGCCTACCAACAATATAAGTCAGATATATATTTTTTTAAAAACAGCGTAGGTTCTCTCCACCTTTTGTTTTCTATTCATATTTTAAATTCTTTGCCAGAAAAACGAACAAGTTGACTTTGTCCGGTTTAAGTAAAGACCTAATTAGGGTTATAATGTTTCCAGCAACACGCGTTCAGACGGTGTGCTTGTAGCGCAAATGCACAGATAATTTTTCACAACCGTGCAAGTGAGGGTTTCTTGCTTCTGTTCCGCCGCCCACATTCTCGGAAAGCAGGTTTCTCTACACTAATATGTTGGTCCATTTCTCATCAATGTCTTCCAGTTATCACTTTCTCTTTTGTATCTGGCCATTTTTGAAAATGCCTCTGCGGTACCTGACTGATACTGATACGCCGCCGTCAATTGCCGCTGGCTTGCATGGTTCGGGACCGGTGGAGCTGCGCATCGATGGATTTGTTCTTCAGTGTTTGGACTGTCATATTAAGCCACACTTTAACACCTTCACCTTTCTCGGTCGGCACAAATCCAAAATGTTCCCAGATGTAAGATTTTATTTTCCAACAAGATTCATGATTGAACTTGCTGAATCGCGCCTAATGTTATATTCTAAGAGACATGTAATACTTGGCAATATAATGGTAAATTGTGTTTTAAAGTGCATGATGTCACTACTACCGCCGGTAACAATGGACAACCGCGGTGACGCGGTTGTCACAGTGACTGTCACAGCCCTACTCACTTCACTAAAATATATTGCACTTGACTGATGTGTTTGGCTGTAAAAACGCCACGTTTCTCTAAACAGCCACTAGTCAGGTTATGATTATTGAGTTTACTTGTTAATTCTGAAAACAATTATTATTTTGGTAATTCAGTTAGTATTGTTAGTTAGATTTAATTTTTAATTGATTGGGAATTTTAGTTAATGAAAAGATTAATAGTTTTCTTTAAGTAGTTCGTCTAAGTTTTCATTTACTGAAATAACCTTGGATCTATATATACTTTAGGGACAATGCAAGCAGTTTAAAATGAAGTTAAAGTCTACACTCTTTTGTCTTTGTTTTTTTTTTTTCAGTTCAGGGTCATAGAAATGAGACTAGACTCGACTCTACGCTGGCCAGACCTAATTCATTATAGACGTAAAGGTGGAGCTGGAGGATGGATGCCAGAGGAATTATCTAAGACGTAAGTTATGCAGCCATTATTTGGATTTATGAATTTATTCATAGGCTTTGAATGCCCAGTTTGTCTGGATATAGTTTAGCACGTTGTAATTTCCGAATGATACTGAATGAAATGATTTGAAGCCGTAATGTTAGAATGAATGCAAGTAATGCTACTACAGAAAACATCTTTCTAAAAAATATTGCTAACTTAACAAACAACCCTATGTGTGGTTTAATGAGAAGTTCTGTTTTTTTACAGAGAGATTTTACAGAGAGAACACATTTTCAAACATTAGTTTTAATGACTAAATTCGGACAGCTATTTTTCTTTTGTCTTTGACATGATGACAGAACTTTTTGTACTAGTTATTTAGCAAAAGGTTTGTATTCAGATTAAAGTGCTATTTAAAGGCTTAACTATAGTTAATTAGGTTAACTAGGCAAGCTCAGTTAATTAGGCAAACCATCGGACCACAGTGGTATGTTCTGTAGCCAAACGAAAAGTTGGCTAATAATATTGAAACTGTTTTGTCAAACTGTTTTTATTTTTATTATTTCTTTATTAATTTATTTAAGAAAAAATATTTAGGAAATACTATGCAAATGTCCTTACTCTGTTAACACTTCAAATACTTGAAAATAATACAAATTTCAAAGGAAAGATTTTTGCTTTCAACTATTCTTAAATCCCACAATCTTTAAGTATATATGCTGTATGCATTCTCAGTGTCATGGATCATAGTAATTTCATTGATATTTACTTGCCTTTTGAAAGCTGTTTGATGTGATTAACTTGAAAATACACTCAGATCATCACAAGATAATCTCCTGACAACCTGCTGCTGTCTTTTTTGAAAAGACTAAGCAATTGTTGCAGTGAAGCTGGATGGATGTAACCCTCTTTATCTGATCTTGATCTTGGATTACTGCAAAAAACAACAACAGCTACCTAAGATCCATACATCTGTGAAATACCATACTCCATCTGCTTCCTAAGCATCAGATATGCCTTTTTTAGTGCAAAAAAAGGCCTTTTTGTGTATTGTTTCACACAGTCCATTAAATGCAAAATGTATATACAGTTAAAGTCAGAGTAAAAGTTAAAACCTTGTAATCAATAATAAATCTAACTGGAAGCCAATGTTAATATGCTTAGAGGGGTGTTGTGCTCACTCTTTTTGTTCCCCATTACATGAACAGGCTGCAGCATTTTGAATAAGACTGTAGACAGAGCTAAATTCGTACCTCAAACCAGTAGAAGAGCCAGTAGACTACTTTTAATAACCTTTGCACTATTTAATCTTGCACACAATCACTGCTCTACACTGCACATACTCATTTCTAAATGTCCAAATCCATTGCACATATACATTTGTAAATGTTTGATGCACATATCTACTTATCTCTTTGTTATTCCTGTTTTCAACTTTATCTGTATATTATATTCATATCTATTTATATATACCTGATTATAGTTAATAGGATTTGTACATCCATCTGTAATTATTACCCATAGTTTTCTATAATTGCACTTATAACTAACTTACTTGCACTTATTACCTACAGTTGAAGTCAGAATTATTAGCCCCCTTGTATATATTTCCCAATATCTGTTTAACAGAAAGAAGTTTTATTTAAACGCATTTTTAACATAATAGTTTTACTTACTCATTTCTAAAAACTGATTTATTTATTTCATCTTTGCCATGATGACAGTAGATAATATTTCACTAGATATTTTTCAAGATATAGTAGTATTCAGCCTAAAGTGACATTTAAAGGCTTAACTGTGTTAATTAGGTTAACTAAGCAAGTTGGGGTAATTAGGCAAGACATTGTATAGCAATGGTTTGTTCTGTAGACTAGGGTTCCCAAACTTTTAAGCCCGTGACCCTCAAAATGACAATTCCAGTGACTCATCATGACTTCAACTATTCTCGGTGGTGGTAATAAACATACAAACATTGCACACAACGGCTCTCGCTCCAATAGGAACTATAAAAACATGAGCATATTTACAACAAATGCAAGTCAAACAACCATATAATTTTTCATCGTCATTATTCAGTTGTTTAATTTAATATAAACGTCACTTAATGATCATGGTGGGCATAATGTTTACAGCACAAGACTGTTCTTGGTTTAATTTTGGAGACTGTCACCTGGAGATCATCCTCCATGTTCAGTCGTGGCCTTTATTTTTAATGTACGTGAGTGCCGTGAAGGTGTCAGATTTTAAAATTGCTGTGACACTGCTACAACTAATGCCTAGTTTAGACTGCGTGATTTAAGCCGCGATTTTGGCTCGCCGACAGGTTTTAAGAAATCACCGACAAATGCCTGAAATCACAGGCAAATCGCTGCTCGTGCACGTGAGTGACAATCACACAGTATGAACTATCAAAGACGCGATCTGAGAGAATCGCCGATGAGTCGCCGATGCCTGTGAGATATTTGGCATGCTAAATATCTGGAGCTGTCGGCGATTCAAATCATGCCGTGTGAATTGAGTTTTGACTGAAAATAACATCGGCGATTGTCTACAGCCAATGAGAGAGCGGCATTCACCTGTGTGTGCGTGTGTGTATACCTGCTGCAGGCCAGCGGGAGGCTGGGGGAGAAGTTAAAAGCGCATTTTTTCGGTTCATTTGGACCCATGTAATGGAGGAAAAACTAGTGGAGGTTTGACAGGACTCAGGAGCAACCGTGTCTGTTTGACGTTTCATACAGAAAGAAATTAGTTTATTATCAACGTTGAGGATAAATTCCCTTTAAACCCAGGTGAGCAAATATGTACATGTTCTACCCCATTAAAGGCTTCTTTCTCATTATGTAGTTAATAAAAAAAAAAAAAAGATATTCTACGTGAGACGTAGTTTGGACGAAGTTGTCTGCGATTCTTCCTATAGTAAAGTCATGCAATGTGAAAGTCCCTGTCGCCGAACCATCTTGCAGTGTAAACAAAGCAGCGACGAAATGCTAGCCCAGATAGTCATGCAGTGTGAAAACCTCTGTGACACGACTGCTTTGAAAATCATGCAGTCTGAACTCGGCATATGTCTATTGCTGTGTCGTTAATATAGTATAATAACCCCAGGGGTCACAATCTAATGAAAAAATTAGGAAAGCTGATCACTTTTTCATTTGCATGTTGTTTTTGTTTTGTAACCATTAAAAAATGTTTTTATCTTCTGTAGGTTATGGATAAAATATGATAATTCTAATATTTATTAACATATATGAGATTTTTGTAAATCACCGAGCAACACCCCCCCATTGTCTTGTGACCCTCACCACTGAACCACTGCAGTAGACAAAATATTGCTTAAGAGGGTTAATAATATTGACCTTAAAATTTTCAATTTCAATTAAAGAGACTCTCACTGATCAAGAGACAAAATCTTACAAGGTTATTTCCAAAAAGATTTTAATTTTTTGCAAAGAATAGGTTCTACAGTTATACAGGAACACCGGTTACTGCAGAGTGCGACCCACAGGCTAGCCAGATACCAGATTTTAACTTCTTTCCCCAGCTTCAAGTTTAACTTCATCACAGTTGACACCCAGTTCTCTTTAGAGCATTAGTTTTAAGAGCCATGATTTACACTTGACCCTTGATTTAGCCGATGACCACCTTATGAATGACCCTTCTTGTTATAATTGTTTTTTATCATCTTTAGTAAGGAACATCTTTCTTAATATAAGATGTTTCTTGGAAAAAAAGAGAAGCTTGAAATTAACGTTTTAGTAATAATTAAAAATAATTTTTCCACCACAAATTAAAAACTGCTTTTATTGTAGTCAAAATAAAGCACATCAGATTTTCTCCATGAGAAAAATATTATAGGAAAATACTATAAACAAATTCTGTTAAACGTCATTTGGGAAATGTTCAAAAAAATCACACACATCAACAGTAATTGGTTTACAGCACATTTACAAGAGCTTGTTGCACAAATGCACGCATGCATCCAGACACACCAGGTAGCATCGCTCCACTTTTTCTTCCCATCAGACTAATGAAGACAGATTTATCCAATCTATTCCCTGACACCAGAACCAGAACAAGCCAAACCCATCCCCTATGTAGTGTCATCCTCTTTCTTTTCTTTTTTTTCCATCTCTTCCTCCTTGTTGCGTTTTCCTTCTCTAAGACATATCCGGTGCGCCACCAAACCTAAAACGCGAAAAGGGCAAGAAATTTGTCACCTTCCCCAACAAGACCCTCACCAGACAAAAGAACAACGGCATTAATCATCTGACATTTCAATATTGTATTACCCTTTCTGGTGAAAATCAAGGGGGTCATTAAACTGGTAAAAGGGAGACAGGGGGTGCGGATCAATAGAACAAGCCTGGAACAGAACCTTGAGCTTTTACTGCCGTCTTGCAGATTCACAGCTGCTGTCAGTAGGTATGATGGGAGACGGCCTTAACTAATTACCTCTACGTGAAGGGCATGAAGTGGCGTTCAATGCATTGACGGCGGCAGTGAAGAGAACACTTAATCAGCAGGCAATGAATATAAACAGCCAAAGACCACCAGAGGGGAGACCCTCATTTGTGGTGTCGTCTCGTGTGAGGATTTCTGCTCTAAAACAGCGTACAGAGCAGTGCAAAATGATGAGTCTGAGATGCGAGTCTTCACAGAAATGGTTTTGACAGTTGCCCTCTAAATGTTTTCTAGTTCTGTTTTTAGGCGCAAAGTTTTTATTTTTATTATTTGTTTTAATACTTCAGTCATTTCTCTTGTCTTTCACAAGTTTCTCCTGGCTGTTCATCCGGGTCTTCGCTTTTCATTCATTGTGGTGCAATCGCGGAGTGTCTGTTCAGCTGCAAAAACATGCCTCTAGCTTGTTTGTTTGTCCATGGATGGCTTTAAATGCTGTTTGGACATCGTCAATTATCATGCTTTAGCTTAAGAGTTCATGTTCTGGAGCTCTTAACAAAACTAAATGATTAAAGGCTTAGTTTAATGCAAGTTATTATAGTCATTTGTTAATCCTCATAATACATTTGGGTCCATTTTTGTCTAGAAAAGGTACATTTTATATAATATAATATAATATAATATAATATAATATAATATAATATAATATAATATAATATAATATAATATTTATTTATTTATATTTTCCAAGAAATTTTAGGGGATCTAACCAATTAGATAGTGATGTTACGGGTATTGAGTTCAGGTCTATATTTACTTACAATTTTTTGGAAAGATAACATTCAGTTTTTCTTTTTTTTTTTCTTTTCGCAAATGGGTTACATAGACTACTACTATATATTTTCTTTTTAAAAGCATATAACCAGTAGCATAATAATAATAATAATAATAATAATTTTTATTATTATTATTATTATTAGTAGTAGTATTATTAGTATTATTATTATTATATTAAAAACTGACACTGGACTTAGGAATTTACTAGAACGTCTGTGTTAAGGTGCTTTGACACAATCTACGTTGTAAAATGTCTATAGAAATAAACATAAATTGAATTGAATTTGTTTTTGTAAATTGATTTAAATTATATTAGTGTCAACTTTTATTATGTTTAGGCTGTTCTCACATATCTCAAACTTTTGGATGTTAATGTTAAAATTGAATAAAGTGATCGATTTTGTTCATTAAAACATACGCAAGTAAACAGTATTGTTTATAAACGCTTTATAAAGCACAATAGTATGAAATGTGAAATTCCACAAACCTTTTTTTAATTATTTAAAGGGAACAAAGTAATGGCTCTGGCTATAATTATAACTTGCATTCAAAAATTATAAATTTCTCTTTAATCTCATTAAGTTGCTTCCAGCAACTTGTTTTTGTCTAAAACATTGACTGTTTTATAAATTAAAAAGATTGTTTATAGTATGGCTGGTGAATATTGCAAAAAAAAAAAAAGATCACGATATGTTTCATATCATTCGGTATCGATAAGGTATATTAGATTTTTTTTAAACCACTTTATTTCAATTTACCAACATTACTAAGGCAAATACTTTTAATAGTCAAAAACAAAAATATTTAAACAAAATATATAATCTCTTTATAATAAACAAAAGTGTTAAAGAGACTCTTAAACTTGATAAATTACAAGGTGTGTGAAATGGTAAAATGCAAATGCTGAACAATCAGAGCAAATTTAAAGGTTTCAAAAATAATGATACAGTAAACCTTAAACTCTGTCAACAACACAAATTATGAAAATCAAATCTGAGCTTTCAAGTAAAGGTAACAACCATCATTATTTTAAGTACATATTGCAACATTACAAATTGTTAAGTTGGATGACTATATTTCCCCTATGCTAAAAACAATCTTTCAGATGGAGTGCTAGTGGCTGGGATGCACAAGAAAAGAAAGCAAAAAGCCACTGTGGCGACAACCTTGCAATCTTTTTTATTTACAATCACCTCTCTGTTGCTAGCCACTGCACTGCTTTTCGTGTGTGTTGTTATTCTTACCCATTGCTGCAGCTCCGATACAAGTTTATGGAGAAGTAAAAAGCACTGCAGTATTTGGATGCGCTGTGTTTGTCTGAGGTAATTAGTCTAAAGACACATACAAAGTGTGAAGCAGATTGCTTTATTCTACTTCTTAATTCTAGCATTTGGAAATATTCAGATGTTTTTCAACTAGGTCCACCTGGAAAATGTGCACGTTGCTCCCATATTTGCATCGTACAAATCGCATGACTCCATTGGGAATTTTGAACTGTAGGTCTACATAAGCTCGAAGCTCGAAAGTAATTTTTGATTACCTTAATCTGACTAAAGTCATAACTGAACTAAACAGAAATGGAATTAAGACGTGTGGAGTATGCATATATTAGTGGCATTATTAAAGTAAACAACACAATCAAACTATTAACATCATGCAGGATTTTTTGCCATGTCTTCCGACAATATCCACACATGCAGCTGTCAATAAAGGACCACACACACACACACACACACACACACACACACACACACACACACACACACATTGCGAAATGCGGAAATTTTTTCTTTACCTTTGACGTGCGTTATTATATTCCAAAACACTCTCACCAGTCCTTACTCCTTATTTGCATCCAATACCCCAGTTTGTCTCGGGGGCATGAATGAAATGTTCATTAGTGAAAGTGTCGAACTGCAGTTAAAATCACCCAAAATTACAAGAAACTCTTACATGAAAGCACTTCAAGTAAACACCTTAATTATATTATTGTCTATCAAGGCAAATAACTAGATTACTGATGTCCTTGTAAGCGTGGTCAGTAGTGTCTTCGAAGTAAGTGAAAGATCTAGAAGGGCATCCTGCTGATTTTATCCTGCGCTAAAATATCAAGGTGAAAGTCATCATAGCTTGTGTAGAACAGACCCAGCTCCCAACGCAACTTTGAGATTAGATTAACAGCGAAATGTTTTTTTTATTTTTTATTGCCAGATAAGACTCGCGTTAAAGCCTGGTTTATACTTCTGCGTCAAGTGACCGGCGTAACCCACGGCGCATGCAACGCGCGTGGCTGTGCATTTATACTTCCGCGCTCTGTCTCTGTTGGTCTGCATTAACACTTCTGAAACTCTAGTGGGCAGTGAGATGTAAATGTTTCTCTGTGTCGAGTTTCTTTGCGGCTTTTTTTGCTTTTCCTGAACACTTCCGGGATGTACAAGTGGCTCAAACTCGCTCATTTTGAGGCAGGAACCGGCGGACGTGCAACAACTTTAACTATGAGGTAAACACAAAACAAAACTTTCCATCTGGAGCTCCTTCACGGGACTCCACACTTGTAAACAATCGCTCGCGCCATTCGCGCGGCTCTCGGTCCCGCCCAGACTCGTCAGCGCTACCAAGCCGACCAATCACAGAGCTTACGCTACGCGTCGTTGCGACGTGTAGTTACAATTTTTGAGAGGTGCACGTCAGTGAAGGCGACGGTCACGGCGAAGGGCTATGCGTCAGCGCCGTAGCATACGCCGGCGTTTGACGTAGAAGTATAAATCAGCCTTAACACAGCATGTTAACGCCGATAACAGCCTACCACTAATTCAGAGACACTGTATCATTAGTTGATTTTTGGTGTCGTCTTGTGTTCAAGAGAAATCTGTTTTTGCATTTGCATATAGTGATGTAGTGGCTTGGAAATGACTTCACTTTTAATGCTCTCAATAATAATTGAGCTGGAGAGAGCGATGAACCCAGGAATGAACAAATGCATGAAGCATTGTAGTTGCGCAGCTCCTCTTTAAATATTACATGATTCCAAGAACTGCTTTCTGTGCAACATTTAGCAGTTTTTCAGATTAATGAACAGTTTGATGTTTCCCTGTTAGCGCCTGTAGAAGCCAGAAGACTTTCATTCACCATGTGGCATTGCAGGTCTGTGAGGAATCAGGCCATTTTTCAGCTTGGCATGTCATCCCTTTTAATCATCGGTTTATGGTGACATCTTGACGCATAATTCATCCATTCGTTTTGCTTCAAGATAGAGCAGAACTTCTTTGTCAGCAAATTTTTGATCGCTTCACACATTTACTTCCCATCCTCAGCCGTTGGTTTGGCCCATTCCGGCGTTCTGCTTTTGGCAGGAAGATAGTTGCATAAATTTGCCTGAGCATCTTCTTGACTATGGCTTGTAATGTAATTGGTGAAAACTAATAATAAAGTTGATGGAAAAACTGCTGGTGGGATGGTGAGGTTACATCAGCCTGTGAGATGCTGGCGAGCTGAAGTTCCTCCAGGTTAATTGTAAGGTTTGAGCACGGATGGAGTGAGTTCTGCTGAGCTGAGCACTGGAAGGACTTATTAAAATGGAGTTATTAAAAAAAAAGCTGTGAGACTCACAGGGGAAGACCAGCTCAAGGCTGAGAGACAGACGACTGGAGAAAAGTCTGGCACTGGTTTAATTGAATTCGACAAATCTGTCCACAATGTTCTGAGAGACTTTATTTTTTCAGGGTGATGAGCTGTTGTTATTTTAAGTTCGCTCCTCATCAAAAGAAACATGCTGTATTTAAAAATATAGCCATGATTGAATGGCATTGGAAAGACAGCTTTTGTGTCTTGAGCCCATGGAATTGAATGCTAAATAAAGTAGTCCTTCTAGTGACACCAGCTGTAAAGTTTCATTTTTATTTTCAGCAGTGTAGTACACTTTTTAGGGGGCACTGATCCAGATTAATTCCCCAAATCCTCTGGTCTTCACAGAAGGGCTTGTAGCTGTAATGTTGAGACGGTTGTGTGTGTGTGTCTGGGTGGAGCAGGTGTAGTCGAGTGTACACCGGTCTCTGTGGAGGAGGCTTTTCTGACAGCATACAGCTGTTACTCTAAATTACCTCCCGTTACACGCGTGGGGTTAATTAAACCAGTTTCAGTAAAAAATAAGACATGAAATAACTAATGAAGATTATTGGGTTAAACCCAGAGATGTATAAAGTACTAGAGACCCATACTTAAGTAAAAGTACAAGTGCTCTATCAAAAATTTACTTGAGTAGAAGTAGAAGTGCTCTTTAAGCACCATACTTAAGTGGAAGTACAAAAGTATTCAACATTATTTGTACTTAAGTATTGCAAGTAGTTTATTTCAAAATTTACTACTCAAGTACTGAAAGTAAAAGTACAAGTATTGTGTAATGTAGTTATTAAAGAAAGCGGTCAAAATACACTAATTGTTTTGTTTATTTTAAATATCTTTTTTGGGGTACTTAAGCAGAACGAAAAGAAACATGGCTTATGATACTGTTTTTCTCAGTAAATAGTTTCTTCCTTTTACCAGAAAATGCCTTCACTGATGAGATAATTCAGCATGTTCACTCACAAACATACTCTCTCTCTCTCTCTCTCTCTCTCTCTCTCTCTCTCTCACACACACACACACACACACACACACACACACATACTGCCCTGCACACACCTAAATGTACACTCTCTCCCATTCATACACTCTCACACACACAGTTCTCTCTCTATCTCTCTCACACACACATTTTTGTAAATTGTGGGGACATAACGGTTGCAATTGTTTTTACTCTCTCTCTCTCTCTTACACACACACAGACGCACACACAGGTACAATCACACTGTTGTTCTCTCTTACGCACACATTATTCACTTTCACTCACAAACACACAAAGACACACTCACACTTAGGGAGTTTTGAAATTTGATTGGTTAATACCACAATAAACAGGAGTTCTGTCTTCTGGAAGCACTTGTGAAACTAAACTAAACAAGCAAACTAAATCCTGCTTCACTAATTCACTTGTTTTTGTGTTGAAAACGTGTATATTACTGTGTTAAATGAAAATATGAAATATTTTATGGCTTATGGCTATGATTTAGTATAAATTTTTATTTATTTTTATTATGTTTTTAATTAAATTGGTCTTACAGTTCATATTTTCTGTAGTATATTTATTAATTCTGGTACTTTTACCATAAACTAAAATCTCAACCATTTGGTAGAGGCTGATTAAGAAATTAATCAGTTAAGAAATTAAGAGTTAAAGGGTTTTTTGTAATACAATTTTGTCCTTTAATGCAGCAGTCAGATATACGAACTGTGTCCTTAATTTGACCTGCTCAAAGAAAACACTCTTTCTGGGTGTACTGTATCAAACAAAACTCATGCACAGAAGACAGCACGAGCATTTACAGCTAATAAACTCATGTCAATATTATCCCGCCTGCTTTTTGAGCGCTGACAGGCGGGTCTTACACGGCTATGATTGGTTATTGTTCTCAACAGAAAGGGCTTTAGAAATATAAGCGCTGTTCACCCATGGCGGGAAGAATACGCGATTATCACAGGTAGTAGACATAGACTGTAAAATGGTAATAGACACAGTGGAGAAAGCTTGCACATGAGGCACGCTTATGTCTGGATCCACAGCTTTAACAGCTAAGAAGAGAGGAAAAGTTACCTTACAAACTGGCCAGCGAATCAAATGTCCAAAGTGAGAGAGCGAGAGATAGACAGAGGTTAAGTTTTACAACATTTCTCCCAAATAGTAAACTAGCGGCTGGTATGCTGTGCCGCCTCGCCCTCGCGCCTCCGTCCTTCGCCATTGTATTGCGACATCGCGCATAGGAGATAAATGACGTCATCACGTACCGGTTATGACCTATTATTACTAAACTGATATCAATCATTTTGACACCTTTAGTAACGAGTAACGATGCAGCACATAAAAAATCTATCGGAGTAAAAGTATTAAACTCATGGAAAATATGTACTTAAGTAAAAGTGGAAGTAGGAGAAAAAAATAATACTCCAGTAAAGTACAGATACTGCCTTTTAGTACTTAAGTACAGTAGTGAAGTAGTTCTACTTCGTTACTATACATCTCTGGTTAAACCTTACACATCCACATACAGTGCTCAGTATGAGTACACCCCTCACAAATCTTTCATTTAGATATACATGTTTTATAGGAAGCTTTAAAGTACTATATTTAGACATGTTCTTTAGATTAGTCAGTACTTAAGCCTAATCTGAAGCTTATCTAACAAAATAACTTGCGATACTACGATTCAAAATTTGTATACCCAAGTTTATTTGTTAGGGAAAAATATTAAATAAATCTTCTAAAAAGAGCATAATTCAACAGAAACAAAAAGTGTATCAAATTTTGTTGAAATTTTGTAGTCTGTATTTTTTCCCCAATATTTGGCATGAATTTAAATGTATTTTTAGTTTTGTAAAGGTGTTCAGTAACTAAAATAATATTTTAATAAATATATTTGTTTAATAAATCTGTTTTGTTCACATGTACCAGACTTTATGACTTCTGTTTACTGAGAAATGGATAACAATATTCATTTAAAAAAATAGGGTGTACCCCGGTTACCTTTACATGTACACACACTCCTGAAGTAAGCTCCTGGTTGTTTTCATTTTTCCAATTGTTCTTTATTTTTTCTACTTTTCCATTTGTCTGGATCCCAATATTTCTACCTCTTGCATAAAAAAAGAATTAAGTTCGATTCTCAGTCAAAGTCTGAATGCAAATATGGTATTAATAAGTCAGTTTGTGATTATTGCTTCATAAAAAATTATTTAGAATATTACAGATTATTTATAATCTGTCCCCTTACATTTACAATAACATCAACATCAGGACCTGACTATAGTTCCTTTAGAGGAAGTGAAGATTTCACTGCTGCACTCTGGAATGACTGATTATTACACTGGGGTGATGTCATATTAGCAGTAAACAACTGGAAATGTGCTCAAAAAAAGGGGTGTACTCGTTTATGCTGAGCACTGTAGCTATTGAGAGCTGTTACTCCAAATTACCTTCTGTTACACACGTGGGGTTAATTAAAGCAGTTTGGGTAAACAATAAGACATGAATTTCCTAACAAAGATAATTAGGTTAAACCCTACACATCGCGTGGCAGAATGTTTTCCTTTTACAGTGCTCAACATATACGAGTACACCCCTCACAAATCTCTCATTTAGATTCATATTTTCTGTAGTAAGCTTTACAAATTATATTTGTGCATATACATTAGATAAATTAGCACTAAAGCCAAATCTGGAGCTAAGCTAACAAAATAACTGATGAGAACGGTCCAAAATGAGTACACACAAATTCATATGTTAGGAAAAAAATATTTAAATAGAGCAAAATTCAAGAGAAACCAACAAACCAAAAAAAAAAGAAAAGAAAAAACTGCAAAAGATTTAGTAGTTTTTAAACTTTTTTTTCACACATATATCACATGAATTTAAATGTATTATCTTTCTAGTTTGGTGACTAAAGTTTTAAATGTAATATTTTTTTTCATTTAATCTGTTTTGTTCAAATGCACCAAAATATATGACCTATATTCACTGAGAAATAAAAATATTCATTTTCAAAATGGGGTGTACTAAATTATGTTTAGCAGTGTAGCAATCGAGAGCTGTTACTCCAAGTTACATCCCGTTACACGCTTGGGGTTAATTGCACCAGTTTGGGTAAAGAATAAGACATGAACTTCCTAACGAAAGAATATTAGGTTAAATCCTACACATTAGTGGTGTAACGGATCGCATATCTTATGGTTTGGATCACACTACAGTTTTTGAGTCACAGATCAAACCATTTTTCGGATCAGCAAAAAATGGAGGAGACATGTAGTTTGCTTTCCATTTATGCAAAAAATATTACTGCAAAAACCATTGGTTTTAACAAACAGAGCCTAGAAGGTGTAATTTGAATAAAAATTAATAATGAACCAGCTGAAAAAAAAGCTACTGTTACTGATAATACTTAATAAAGAAATCTAACAACATGCACAATAGATTTATTTTCAATTGATGATTCAACAATTCACACAAAAAAACTTCAACTGCGTCCCAAATCGCATACTTATGCACTATTCTACACCATTTTGTAGTATTAATAATTTAAGTAGTGCGTTCACACTGAACTCTAACAATAATAAGCGCACTTTAATTACCCGGATGATGCACTCATTCAGCCGCTAAAATGAAGTGTGTAATGATGCACACTTCACGCACTTAACGACCGCAGGTTTGCTTACGTAGCGGAAGGGGCGGAGCTATCGGACGCACATGTTGAATAACTTTATTTATTTTGGATGGTGAAAGCAAAATTCTCCTACGAGAGTGATTATAGCGCCTCCCGATGGTGAATGCGGCAATACTCACGGCAGGTATTATTTGATAATTCGGTCGTTTATTTCACTGATTTGGCCACCGTCAAACGTCATCAGGGAAACGATTTGAATTTCCGCTTAGTAAAAAAAACATTAGTGTGCCATTTGGGACGACACTACATACATATACTATCCTGTTGAGTGTGTAAGTGCATAAGTACATAGTGCATGAGTGTATAGTGTGCCATTTGGAACGCAGCTTTCATTTCATTATAGTTGGATCATTTTTAAAAAACCTATTCAGTGTCATAATTTTGATGATTGTTTGTCGCCAACTATTGGTTACAAAATGTAATTGTTTTCAACAGCATCAAGTTTCATTAAATGGGGATTTTAATCTTTACCATAAACATCAGTGTATATCTGAACTATAAACTGTTCTCAAAGTACTTGTGTTATTAAATGGCTTGTAACTAACTGGAAAAAGTGTGAAAACTAAATCTCTATCAAACAGATTTAAATGCAGCACTACAAAGGATTAATAAACATATGCAAATCAATATCATTTATCATTCATGTGGCTCGGGTTTGAATTGAGTTCCCGATCTGTCAATGTTTAATTGTGCAGCTTTACACTGAACACATTAATACAGGCTAAACAAACTGTGACAGACAATACCTTTAATTAATTGCTTAAGAAAGCATTTAGGTAGGTCTCACCACAACTTCTTCACTGTAAAATATAATGATGACGGAAGCCAAAACCCATTTATACACGTGATTTGAATGACGCAATCTCTCTGCAATTGTTAAAAATGTTGATTAACCTACAAGCTGAAAAAAACAAAGTTAATAATTTGCAGGTCACGTGTGTTCCAATCCGTTGGTTGTGATCTGTTACACCACTACTACACACCCACACTGCAGAATTTAGCTACTCATTTACCTATCGAATTCTCATTAGTGCCACAACAAAGCTAGCAGAAAGCAGATCGTTGGCTTCTTTTTACCTTTGCTTCAGTTTCTTCCTCAAAACCAGAAGCTTGCATTTTAAAGCACACGCTGTTTTTCAGATAAATCGTAGCCTTGTGTTTTTGGAGCTCAGAGAGTTTCCAGATATTGTACGTCCTCTCATAATAATGACCAGGATGTACAGTCACTCATCTCTAGGCGACATATATTCATAATATTAGCATCGCAGTCAGTGTCGCTGTGTGTATGGGCTTTAATCACCTGTGCCTCTCTCTCACACACACCTCTGCTCATTAAAATGATGGATGGAGCCGGAGGGGAAGCTCGCGGCCGCTCCAGATTTGTTCTCGTTTAAAAGGTGTTTAATAGGGGAACACCTGTGGGGAACTGCTCTCCTTTTCTGACGGCAACCCAGACGCGCAGGAGAAGGCGCGCATTTGACATTTTAGTTTCTGCCTGTCCCCATATTTTGATATAAAGCGTGCATGTAGTTGTCATAGTTCAGCGGCTCTCAATAGGGATGCGCTGAACACTGTTCGTTTGCAAAATCGACTTGTCCAAATGACTAATAGAGCCTATGCAGGGTGGATGCTATAATGAGGCTGGTGTTTGTTTCTGATCAGACATTTATTAGGAGACCTTTATGCTTTGTTTTTAAAGGGATGGTTCACTGGAAATCTGAAATTCAGTCATTATTCACTATAATTATTTGCTGGTGTTCTACAGCTTTAATGGCGTTCTTTGTTTTGTAGACCACAGACGAAGTCTGTGTTATGGTAAGGATCTTAACTTGTATTAAGCTGTTGTTTTCATCAAAGGATGGTCCTATGCAACATGCCAATTGTTCTCAATAGAGTCTGGCTGCAGATTTGCACTTGCACCTTCAGGCTTGCTCGCTCAGGCAACCAAGCTTCCTCTGCAGTGACGTCATTTACAATTGCCACCTGTGTCCGCTTGCATAAAAGTCCTTCGTTAATTTAACTTAAAGGGCCATGAAACCCCCTCGTTTCAGCAGGGTGTTTTCACACCTCTACTTTGGAAAAAGTCAGAAAAGTGGGCGTGTCCAGCTCTGTTTAGGGGGGAGTGTCGGAGGAAGAAAAGTGGGATGGTGTGGGAGTGTCTATTTGGGCACGCGCGAGTTTCAGAGTCAAAATACACACACACACACACACACACACACACACACACACACACACACACACACACATACAGGAGAAAGTGATGGTGTTTAACCTACATGGACATCTGTAGTCGAATTATTTGCCAAATTATTAAATGGTGGACTTTAACTGCAGTTTGGCTCTTTCATTCAGGGAATTCATTCATGCCCCTCGCGACACACGAGATATTTGATTCGAGGAACTGCTCTAAGCGAGTATTTTTCATGCAATGTTTGATACCGCACGGCGAATGAGAGAAAAAAACCTCAGCATTTTCCAGAAACTTAGATGCACACGGCAGGTAGTGTCAGAAAGCCGCGCGTGTTATTCCGGTCACTAAATGCGGTAAAAACCCTACACGGGGTTAAAGTTTGGTTGTAGTGCTAACGTGTTTACACTCTGTGCAAAAGTTTGTTCGATATAAACAAACTGAATAAACAAAGAGCACTGGTCGCTCACTTACCAAATCTGTAGAGACAGGACAATCACCAGCAACTAGAGCCGCGTCTTTATGAAGAGAATACTACAAGCGAATCCAGATCTCAGCGTTTGCAGATGCGAACAGCTCTCAGGTTAACAATAATCCTCCTTAGACACGTAAGTTATTGTTGTCGAGCGTCGCGTACACTGTGAGAGCTCAGAGTCATGTGTGGATTAACAGAGAGAAAATGAAAACGAAACTTAATTGTAGCAAACTATAAAAGCAACACTTCACGCTTGTTTTGCCAACACAACGTGGCGTCTCTGTCCTGAAAACACAGTGATAGTAATGAATATTAATGAAGTTGCACAATAGAGCGTGCTGATTGGTTTGAACCAAGCCTTACTCGTGCATTAATGCATCACACTGTAAGACGTAATAAGACACACTCTGGCACAGACGCCCAGTCTGCACGCTGGAATACACACTATTATGTCATGACCGTGACGCAGCTTCAAAAATTCGTTTCAAACCGGAAGTACGAATTTGCTTGAAATAACGCAAAAACAACCAATTTACACTTTTTAGTGAAATATAGGTGTCCTAATAGTGTTTTTAGCAGTGTGGGACACATATACGACTGTCAACAGCTCAAAAAATGTGTTTTGGTGTTTCGTGACCCTTTAAGGGTGTCCTTGAGGCAATCTGAGGTAACGGATTTCATTAAGATCGTTGCAACAAACTTCTTATCTATCACCCTAACCGTACGTTCACACCGAAAGCGTCAAAGAAGCCAGAAGTCAAGTAGCCGGCGGCGAGGAGCAGCGCGGTGCATCTTCGCCGGTGTGGGCATCAAGGAAATTTGAAATCAAGTCAACTTTATGGTAATGAGCTATGACACGATTCGGCGGCAAGCAATCAGAATGAAGACGTCCACCGCTTGATTGGAGTTCAGAGAACACAGACCTGTGAACTTTGGTTCCCACCACAGTTGTTCCCAAGAGTTTGATGATTGTGGTCGCCGGATTTCCAATTATTTACAATGTTTTCTTACACAAACAGTCATTAAATAATTTACTGGCGAGTAACTGATGTGCATTAATGTTATATATATCTATATACCTTGGACGCTTTTGCTGCTTTTGGTGTGAACGTACAGTTAGTCAGGTGCCTTTGTTTTTTCTAAACGTTTCGCTGTGGTTTCTGGCAACATACGGCGACGGGCGCCACAGTTGCTACTGTTACATAAACCGATCGTAACAGACCACGGGTGCTTGCTTTACAACAGCTCTGCAGTAATGTTACACATAATCTGTGTCGCTTTCTTTCGGTTAAGCGAGTCGAGACGTTCCCTTATCAAGTCGATCTCGACAGTATGTTTGGAGGACCTATAAAACAGGGATGGGATCATGTAGACTATTGAAGCTGCGCTGCTACTGTGATTTCATATGGATGCACTCCTGCGCAGACATGCTAACTTATCAAGAATAGTTATAAATAATAGTTTCCCAAGTCGTTCAAGAATCATTGCTGTAAGTCCATAATGTGTATCTGTTATTGTAATACTACACCTCTTTGAAATGTTTAAAATAAAAACTAAAATTCAAATTTGCATAGTGTTTTTTTTATTTATTTATTACTATGGAAGAATACCTTGTGTGTATATTTAGACTGATATTTAGTTGATATAAATAATAAGCTTTGCTGGTATGAATGTTAATAGTAGTCTGCTTTGGTAAATTTACATTAAAGCAAATAATCATATGATGATTATACTAACTGCTTTTCGAGGGGGTGGGGGGTCTGTCATGTTGTACAATGCAAGTAGGCTACTTAGAATTATTTGACAACGTCGTCACTGGCAACGCAAACGAACTGGAAACTTACTTTTGGTTTATTTGTGTTGATTTCTAGTGCCGTGACTCAAGTGAGGTGCAGCAGGTGTCGATTGTAAATGACGTCACTTGCATAGGACGCATGGGTGCCTGAGCGTGCAACCCTGAAGATGCAAGTTCAACTCTGCAGCCAGACCCTTCTCATCGTTTTGGGTATGTACTGTAAAATTTAGTCTTGTTTTTCAATTATGCTGATATTATCAGTAACTACGTAAACATGGACATCAGTGATCAAATGATTTGCCTTAATCTGAATAAGACGATACTATGATTAAGGGGTTTACATGAGTTGCTTTTTGAATGTTTCTTTCATGATCCTGTTGTGGATGTTATAGCACATAATTCGACTAATGTCAGTGCGTCACCACGCTATTCACATTTCCTCCAGAGATTCATGTAATTTTGAGTGTTTCATTTTTAATTTGTCAACTTTAACTGCAGTTTGACACTTTCACTTTCATTCAGGAACATTTCATGCGTCCCCCTCGTGACAAATGAGATATTAGAAGCGAGTATGAACTGCTGGAAGAGTGTTGTTCCTCGGCATTTCTCGATCCTGGTGTCTGTGGTCCTTCACTGACTCGGTGCCGAGAATAGTGTCAAACAGCCTTGTGTGTATAGACTATCATGTCGCCAAATGCGGATAAAATCCTACTCTAGGGTAATCGTTTGATTACGGTGTTTACATGTCTGTACTGCACTTCAGTGACGCCACTAAAATCCACATACTCCACGTCTTAACTTGTTAATTTTTCTTAATTTCTGTTTAGATTGATTATGACTTTAGTCGGATTAAGGTGATTAAAAATCACTGTTTACATTACATTTACGCTGGTAGACTCTTACTCTGTATTGTCGTAATGGTATTATTGGTGTCCATGTAAACATACTGAATGACAGCTATACCATGCTTAGTAAATAACAAATCCAATTTATTTTTTTATAAAAAGATTTTTGGGGAAACTTTAAATAATATTTTTGTTTTATAGAATTAAAAAAATTAGGAACATTTGATAAAACAAAATAAAAAAATATGGAAATCTATGTAAGGAAACAACCTAATGCTCAGGTTTAAAAAAAAAAAACTATTTTGAGATTTTTCAGTTTTAGCATGTTATTTTCAATGCATGAGATCAGTTTTACTAAACGTTTATTTAAACCAAAAGTTAAATTCACAAAGTTAAAGACTTATATTTGTATAATATTGTAAAACCTGTGTATATTTATATAAATATATAAATAAATGAAAAAATATATACATTTAATTGCAAGAGGGTTTGAGGATCTACTTTTTAGTCACAAAAAAATCTCTGGGAAACAATGATTTATTTTTCTTTTTTATTTCACCAAATAATATAATATTGGTGCAGTGGGTAGCACAATCGCCTCACAGCAAAAAGCTTGTGGGTTCAAGCCTTAGCTGGGGCAGTTGGCATTTCTGTGTGAAGTTTGCATGTTCTCCCCCTGTTCGTGTGGGTTTCCTCCGCGTGCTCCGGTTTCCCCCACAAGTCCAAAGACATGCAGTACAGGTGAATTGGGCTGGCTAAATTGTCTGAGGTGTATCTGTGTGAATGAGTGTGTATGGGTGTTTCCCAGTAATGGGCATCTGCTGTGAAAATATGCTGGATAAGTTGGCGATTCATTCCACTGTGGTCCCAGATTAATAAGGGGACTAGGCTGAAAAGAAAATGAATGAAGGAAATAATTATTTTCAGAAAGTCTTATATTTATACTATTTTGCAAAACCTGTAAAAAATAAATAAATAAATAAATGTGAAGATTGTCTACTTTGTTTTAGGCTATACCATAACAGACTTGGTAAGGGTTAATTATTTAGGTTTTTCCTGGGCTCATAAATCAAACACTAAATTAAAATGGCTCAATCACAAACGCATAAATAAATCAAACACAAACAGGTCAATTTCAGTATTTTGATTTATTTTTTTTCTTCATTTTTTTTATTTGCTTTTCTGTTTTAAGAAACAAATGCTTGCAGATGTCAAATGAATTAACACTCACATCCTCACCCCTATTAAAGCGTGACCGACACATCGGCCAGCCTATCACGAGCACCCCAGATTCTCAAGCCGACGCCCATTTCCTGTTAAGTGCATATGTAAATCGGAAAACAAATGATTTCTCTTTTTAATAACAAAAGTGCAGAGGTGGTGCAGCACTTTCGTAAACAATAACATCCCTGCTTATTCATTTCATTTCTGCAGGACGTCTTGAGCTGGAATGAGAATCTGGAAAAGACACCGAAGGTAAGGATGCGGGGATTCGTTTCCATTCATTCACTCATTTGTAAACAGCTTATCCTTTTTTTTTTTCTTTCTTTCGTTTCTCACAACCCTACATCGACAGGTTTAACAAGGCCTTTTGTCGTACCGTCCGCGCTCCCCTCGCGTAAGACAAAAAGGTTTTCAGCAATAACATGGTTCAAAATAAAGTTTAGTGATTGTGCTTTTAAAACCAAAGTCAAACATAGAACAACAAACATCGACAATGACAAAAAATGATAACAGTGCATTACAAAAACAAACAAGAACTCTCAAAATGTGGCACTTTTCCTGGGGCAGTTTAAACACTATGACAATTTACAACCAGGACGGCGGCTATAAAAACAAATTATATTAACTGGTGTCATTTAAAATGATTCAAAGAAGCCAAGGAAGACAAATCGAATGTACCACAATGGATTATAAAAGACAGTTAGATATGTTTACACGTGTATGTACATGTCAGCCAGTCCCTTTGTGCCTGGAGTTTTCATTACAGTAACCGTTGACTGACAACCTTCACGCAATGGTGAACAAAGCCATTATAAGTTTCAGGAGCAAACGGACGCATCATATTGCATTGGAATCGAAACAAAACCGCTTTAGCCCCTCTCAAATGTACCCTTTGTTTTAGTGTTTTCTTTTCTGTCTATTTTTTCTTCTTTAAATGCACATTGAAATTAAGGTAAATAAATGAAGAATGGTTGGTCACTTTTCCAAACGTGACTCAGGGTCGGTAGTTTTCAGTTAAAGACACCGCTGGGATGGTCGATCTGCACTGAAGATGGTTACTGACGCAGTTTAGACAGCTTTTTCTTTTTTATCTTCAGCTCTCCACCATCTATAAAAGGAAAAGATTGAGATGTTAGTGGAAAATAACACCAGTGTTAAGTTGATCAATGCTTTTATTTTTCTTATTTATTTTTTTTTTTACAAATGTTTATTTTTTTCCACAAATGGTACTTGCTTGTTCATTTTAATATAGAAACAATTTTAAATTTAAAGATGAAGCGCTTTGTGCTTTTTTCCCCCCAAAATGTTTGACAATCTCAAATGAAACCTTAAGAGAGGATGTAACAGAGTAGCTCCTCCTCTTAAAAAAAAAAGCCAATAGCATGTAGTGTTTCTCACAGCTCTGAAAGTGAAAGTTGTTGATCTCAAGATATGAGAGCATTTGATTGGTCAGGATTTGAGAACTGAAGTTTAAGGTGATGTGAAAAAACCCAATCCATTTATTGACGAACTACAATCTTTAGATTTTTATATCAGTTTTTACATTTTCTAAACGTGAATTTTGTCATTGTTTAGTAGCACACTAGCTTGTAGATATCCTTAAGACTAAAATGTTTTAAATGTTAGTATTAGTGTTCATTGATAATGAAATGAGAGTGACGGTTTAACTAATTGCACATTGTGATTGACTATGGAATAAAAGGGTGGAGTTGGAGAATGTGTCACACACTGAGGAAGGCTTTGTGCCGAAACGTCTGTTTGTCTGTTTTCACCCGTAAAATGTAAGTAAAAATAAAAACAGTATGAAGCAATTGAGTGCGAATCATTACCTTCTTTTGAATAATAGTAACGATCAGATTAACGCACCAAACCAAAGAAGTAACTAAAAAAGAACCGCAAGCGCACAGGACAAACTTCAGTTTTCTTAAATATATAAAAACTTTCAAGTTTTAGTAATTCTTAGCACATTAATACTTAGATTTAAAAAAATATTAGACTTATTTAAATTGTCTTGATTTTAGTTTTAGTTTGCATTTTTGAGAAGTTTTGCATACAAATAGTGTTGTCTAAATGATCCCTACTCATACAGTCTCACTAAAAATACTTCATTGTAGCAAAACAGTGTTATTAAATAATATAAATAGCATATAAAAATGCTATAAACGGTGCAAACAAACATTTAATGCATGTTTAGTTTTAATCATGAGGTTAATAATTGAAGAGTTCAGGTGCAAAAACCTCTATGTAACATCTAAAATGTTCTTCTACATTAAGCATTTATCTTAGCCTCTTGTTTATGTTCATTTGTTAAAAGCGAAAAAAAATAATCTATCCTTTCCCCCAAAAATTAATTACTGAATCAAGACATGGACACTGAGAAAATAAGCTAATTTTAGATGGCACTTAGCGGTATTTGCATCTAAACTCTTTTACCCACATCAGGGTTCAACGCTAAGGATGTTTTCAACTGGCCCGATTGGACCAGTGGTTCAGATTTTTACTTGCCCTGCCAAATTTTTTACTGGCCCCATAAAAGAAATAAAAATGTTAGCCACATATATTAAATGTTTCACGAAATAATGTCAGGCGGTTCATTCCACTGTGGTGACCCCAAATTAATAAAGGGACAAAACCGAAAAAAGTAAATGAATGAATGAAAATAATGTTAGTAGTTGTAGAATTTAAATATTTGAAAAATGTTAAAATATTTAGCAGTAAAATATAGTAGTATGAAAAACGTGCAGGTATTTTATTGCAAAACAAAAGGTGGCTGACTTAAAAGTGACGGCAAACTAAGCAAAACATCACCTTCATTTTTTCTGTCATGCTGTACCCGTTTAAATGTTTCCACGAAGTTAGAAACAGACATTTCCTTTAGCCTAATAATTTGATGTCGCGGTCATGTTGCCGTCCATTAAAATTTAGTGACAAGGCAGCACTGCCCCAACCGGGCCAGTAACAATTCTGTCTACTGTCCCGAGCATATCTCACACTGGCCCCGGGCCATTGGGCAGTCCTTATTGTTGAGCCCTGCCACATGCATTCCTTGAAAGTAACTTAAATGCAGCATCGTGTAACGCCAGGCCAATTGAAAGGTTTTGTATCTTGTCTAGTTATACAGTTTAGTTGTATGTAGTTTACTGTTGACCAATTAGTGTTCTCTTTATTTCCATTGGTTATATTCTAAAAGAAAGGATGTACCTCAAGCTCGTCCCCTCCAGTCTGGAAGGCTCCTATGGTGTTTAGCCCAATGTCTGCAGGGTTTCTGCGGGCCCCTGGTGGCCCTTCACCTCTCCGTCGCCCGCCAGACCCCCGAGAGGACAGTGAACTGGAGGAACTGGGGTCCCGTTCTCCTCGAGGACTGTGGACGGCTGGGAAAGAAGGACGACTGTAAGGTAGGATGTCCTCTGAGCCTGAAACACACAGCACAATGAAAGGTAAATAAGAGAAACTAATAATGAGAGAAACACGTCTTTTAGTAAACTGAATAAGTTCAACCAAAAAGTCACTTCTGCTCCCCATGCCTGCGATTATTTAATCCAAAGCACAGTAAATGTTTGGGTTATTTTTACTATTTAAATTAATTTGTTTTCTATTTGATTATATTTTAAAAACCTTAAGAAGTCATAAAAGAAAACAGTGTGTATATATATATATTTACAGAAGACAGACACTGAAATGCTATTCAGCTTGTCAGGCTATATAGCACTTTTATGTCTTATATTAAATATGACTTAGAGTTAAAGTTGTCAATGATTTTATTACAATTTTGTAATTTTTTGTCCCTTTTGTTCTTTATATGCACATTATAATTAAGTTTAGTGCCATTAAAAATGTCTACAATTTTTAAACTGATTTGAGATCAGACGAAAAACATACTGACAATAGTGCATGCAATCTCAGTGTTTATCTGCTTAAAAAAATCTAAAGTATGATTTATTTGCATATAATAAAATCTTGTTAACAGAAATAATGAGACTTTTGCTGTTTGTTCTATGCTTTGAAGCCGATGCTTTGCAAAAATGTCCATCGCTAACTCAGTTTTTAATGCAGGTCTACAGTGCAGTACCTGGGTGCTGGCGGCTCTTCACGGCTTCATCTTGTTTGCTATTCTTGCCCGTTCTCTGACCCCTCTGTACATCTTGGCCATCCCTCCGCTCTGAAGAGCTGGTCCGAGTGTCTGAACCGTCCCTGACCCTGGGCCCGCCAGCACCCGTTCGCCTGTCCTTGCCATCCGCAGAGCTGGATCTTGGCGACATGGCCCCCCGTGGACCCTCGGGGATGGTTTTGGCCGGGTGTGTTGGAGACTTCAGCATGGCTGGAGGAGGAATCGGAGGAGGGGGGAGATCTGTGAGGAAACACAAGAATGAACTTTCGTTTAGTGTTCACTTCTGATGGGGGCAGTTGCTTCAGTGTTAAGGTGAGGACCAGTTTGCTGTCTACCAGATAACTTATAACTAGGGCCAGGCAAAATCCGCGGACGTTTTTTGCTATTTCTGCAGAATTATTTTTGGGAGTACCATAACTAAAACCTTAATATATGAAATAAAAAAAAATATCTTTTTAACTTTTATTTAATGTTTAAAATGCAAATCCAATTAGATTCACTTTATTTGGTAAACAAAGCAAGTCTCTCGTATAACATATCTACTAAAAGACAGAAAATATTACTGTACAAACTGCATTGTACATAAATTAGATGAACATCTCCATATTAGTCAATAATATTACTAAAATTAATAAAAAAAAACTGAATAAATATAGATTTACACACATTTACTCAATTAAATAAACAGAAATAATGATGGGCTAAAAATCTGTGGAATTCTGCGTATGCAGATTCCGTGTGCGCCTACTCATGATGCCTATA
This sequence comes from Danio rerio, assembly GCF_052040795.2. Classification (NCBI taxonomy): domain Eukaryota; kingdom Metazoa; phylum Chordata; class Actinopteri; order Cypriniformes; family Danionidae; genus Danio; species Danio rerio. The sequence goes on from NC_141035.1 coordinate 42,108,810, forward strand.
AAAATTGTGTTTTTCAAGATATTAATATTGAGCTTAAAGTGCAATTTCAAGTCTTTACTAGTTTGTTATATAAACTAGTTAAGTTCTACTAATAATTTTACAAGTTGTTAGACAACAGTGGTTTGTTCTGTAGACAGTAAAAAAAAACATTCTTAAGGGGTAATAATATTGATGTAAAGGTCACACTTTACAATAAGGTTCATTGGTTAATGTTAATTAATGCATTTACTAACATGAACAAACAATGAGCAATACATTTACTACTGTATTTGTTCATGTTGGTTAACGTTAGTTAATGAAAATACAGTTGTTCATTGTTAGGTCGTGTTAACTCATGGTGCATTAACTAATGTTAACAAGCATAGACTTGGATGTTAATAATGCATTAGTAAATGTTCAATTATGATGAATAAAAGCTGTTCATGTGTTGTTCATGATTAGTTCATGTTAGTAAATGCATTAACTAATGAACCTTATTGTAAAGTGTTTAAAATTAAACTACAAATAGCACAGCTTTTATTACAGCCAAACTAAAATAAACAATATTAATTTTAAAATATAAAATAAAAGTATTGTAGGAAATACAGAAAGAACATGCAAATTTCCTTGGTCTATTAGACATCAGTTTGGGAAAGATATCACACACTATAGAAAGCACACTTTATTTCTGGTTGCAATGATAAATGTACATACATTCATACTAAAATTAAGTGACTATATATATATATATATATATAATACACTGCAAAAAAGCTTTTCTTACTTAGATTTTTTTGTCTTGTTTCTAAGTTTTCAAATCAAGAAGCATTTTGTAGACAAGCAAAACATATTTTCTTGTTTTAAGAAATAATATGCCAAAATAAAGTGTTTTTCCTTAAATCAAGCAAAATATTCTGCCAATGGGGCAAGCAAAATAATCTTATTAAAAATCGAAAAACAAGATTATTTTGCTGACCCCATTGGCAGATTATTTAGCTTGATTTAAGAAAAAAACTCACTTTATTTTGGCATATTATTTCTTAAAACAAGAGAATATGTTTTGCTTGTCTAGAAAATGCTTCTTGATTTATGTATTTGTAGATATTTGGACTAGAAACAAAACAAAAAATCAAAGTAAGAAAAGCATTTTTTGCAGTGTAGTCTATTTTAACCTTTGTATGAATTTCTACAGTTGTTGTTGCATCTAGGAATATGATGTGTTTTCTATTATATACTCTTGGTCAGTCATGTGGGATTGATCAAGTGCATTTTATATGTGTTGAATCATGTGAAGCTATTTTTGTTGCTAAAAAAATCTCGAAAAACATCTAAGAAAACAATGACAAAATTGTTATTAACCACAGTGGAAAAAACATCATGTGTGTCTTGACATGACCTATGATGTGTATACATTGAATGCATATGATTGTTGGAAAACTGCTGGAGGGGAAAAATGGGGGAGGAATGCTATAAGTAACATGGTTTGAGAGCAGAAGACAGACTTGAGAAAACTCAAGTGATTGCAGATCATTAAAAGTACTAATACTGGAACAGTTTAAAAGGAGCATCAGAATAGTTCACACAACGCTAAAAGTCATTTCCTTACCCTTTACTTGACACAAACATCTTTAAGTTTAATTTTTCTGTTGAAAGCAAAAGAAAATATTTAGAAAAAAAATGCTGAAAACTTCAATTCAATCCTACAATGGAAGTCAATGGTTACAGGATGCTAACATTTTTCAAAGTAACTTATTTTGTGTTCAGTAGAAAAAGAAACTAAAAGTTTTGAAATCACTTGAGGGCGAGTAAATATTGATTACCGTTTTTGTTTTTGGGTGAGCTTTTCCTTTAAGTCGCTTTCAATGTGGCATGGTTGTTGGTGCCAGACCTGGTCTGAACGTTTAAGAAACTACTGATTGAGTTGCATTTTTATACAACACTTCCCTGGGGATTACAGAGAATGGTCAGTAAAAGAGAACACTATCATTTAGTGACAAGTCTGCGGGTGAAAATTCCTTGTTGATGTCAGAGAAAAATGACCAAACTAATTAAGCTGAGACCATAAAAACTTAAATAAACCATGTGATACAACTAAAGGCTGATTTATACTTCTGCGTCAAACACCGGCGTATGCTACAGCGCTGACGCATAGCCCTTCGCTGTGGCCATCGCCGTCACTGACGTGCACCTCACAAAAAATGTAACCACGTCGCAACAACGCGTAGCGCAAGTTCTGTGATTGGTCGGCTTGGTATCGCTGACGAGTCTGGGCGGGACCGGGAGCTGCGCGAATGGTGCGACGCCGCGCGAGCGATTGTTTACAAGTGTGGAGCCCCGTAAAGGAGCTCCGGATGGAAAGTTTTGTTTTGTGTTTACCTCATAGTTAAAGTTGTTGCACGTCCACCGGTTCCTGCCTCAAAATGAGCGAGTTTGAGCCACTTGTACATCCCGGAAGTGTTCAGGAAATGCAAAAAAGTAGGGAACAAACTCGACACAGAGGAACATTTACACCTCACTGCCAACTAGCGTTTCGGAAGTGTTAATGCAGACCAACAGAGACAGCGCGCAGAAGTATAAATGCACAGCCACGCGCGTTGCCTGCGCCATGGGTTACGCCGGTCACCTGACACAGAAGTATAAATCAGGCCTAAGGTCTGTAGAAAAGCATCTCTAAAGAGAAAACATGGCAAACCCTGATGCAGATGAGCTACAGAAGAAGAAAAACTCCAATCAGCTTAAAAAACTGAGACCACTTCACATTAACTCACTAGGAAAAAAGGAAGCCTAGTCTGATGAGTCTCAATTCCTGTGGCAAAATTTGGACTTTGAGATCTGAATCTGGCATAAACAGTGCAATGGATCCATCCTGTCCTTTCTTAACAGTTCTGGCTGGTGTTGCTATAACTTTTAAAGGCTCTTACTGCCAATTGAACATCGTTTGAACACCACAGCCATCCTGAGTATTGTTACTGACCATGACTACGCTTTTATGACCACACTGTGACCATCTTCTAATGGCTTCTTCCAACAGTATAACACACCATGTCACAAAGCTCAAATAACCTCAGTCTGGTGGTTTCTTCAACATGTCAGTGAGTACACTAAACTTAAACGTCCTCCACAATCATTAGATCCCAGTCCAGTGGTGCACATTTGAGATTCGGGAGTGGGAGATTCACATCATGGATTTGCAGAAGACAAATCTTCAGCAGCAGCGTGAGCAGCTATTATGTTGAGATGTTCCCAACACCTTGCTGCAAAGAACTAAGGCAATAGGTGTACCTATGAAAATGACTGATGAGTGTACAGTTGAAATCAGCTTTCCTGTATATTTGTTCCCCCAATTTCTGTTTAACAGGAAATCAACACTTTTCTAAACATAATAATTTTAATAACCCATTTATAATAACTGATTTCTTTTATCTTTGCTATAGTATTCTGCAATTTAAAGGTAAAATCATTGTATAATGATGTTTTTTTTCTACAGAAGTATAGCTTAAAGGGGCTAATAATACAGATCTTAAAATGGTTTTAAAAATAATAATAAAACAGCTTTTATTTTAGCCGTAATAAAACAGACATTCTCCCGAAGAAAAAATATTATAGGAAATACTATGAAAAATTCCTTGCTCTGTTCAATAATTTGGACTTCATCTATACATAAATGACACATTTAAATAAACGAAAGAGTCAATCCATGAACAAATACATTGATTTATTCTCACAGCCCTACAAAATACCCTTACAAATTGTATACGATACATCAGTAAGTCTACAGTAGTGCGTAGTTTATAGTACGCCATTTGTGACGCAACTCAAGTTTACATTGTAGCTGAAGGCACGCTATATTCACACATGCCAGTGTCCTTCAGAACCAGACGCTCAGCTAATTGACTCCAGAACTCATTTGTCTAGCACCCGGAAGGTGCCATGGAAACACAGCTGTGCCGTTGCGGTGCAATACTCTAAACAGCTGCATGCTGGAGCTCGTTCCCACCAAGGTGTTGCTAGTCAGTGGAGAAACTGTGAATGACGGTTCATCGCTGTCACTGAATATCTCACAGCTTCCCATGCCAGCCATTCAGGATTGTTGACTATTGCCATTCTTGTTAAAAAGCATTGGATATAAAGAAAGCCTCCAGAGCTGTATCTAGAATCTTATAAACTTGTGAAAAATGATTCAGTTTTGCATATGAAATGACATCCCATCACTGGCCCACACTGAATCTGCAAGCACTGAAAGACACCAATGTTTTTTTAGTCCATATTTATCCATGTAAATCTCTATTTTTTTATTTTAGTATATATTTTATTTTTTATATAACATTTTTATAATGATTTCAGTAATATTAGGCAGCTTTTACACTGCAGATCTTGATGGTCAATTTTGATTTTGTATTCGGAATTGAACAAATTTAATTTTCTTGATGACCTGCTTACATAATCTTTTAAAAGTGAATCATATCCTACTGTCTGCTTTTACACTGTACATGGCAAAGACACAATGAGCAGGGGAAGAAAAAAAAGCACTATTTTCCATTCCTGTTTGCAGGCTCTTATTTTTAGTTTATTCATTTTGACAAGTTGTTTAACTATAGAAAAGTTCTCATTCGGCCATCATCTTTTAATCTAGGCTTTTTATAAACCAGCAGGCATCTTAATGTCTTTTCCATGGTGTGATTTATGCACGTGATGTATGCAAATATATTGGTTTAGCCTATAACTGTTAGCTAGCTTATGTTTATATATACTTATATATAAGTATATATACTTGTGCTACATGACAATACAAAGCTTTTTTTGTCCCAAGTATATGAGATTTTAGGTTTGTGACTCTGCTTAAGTCTGTTCTGAAACAAAAGCGTTGTTTTTTATTTATTTATTTGTTAAACCAGGATTGTCCCATTGAGATACAATATCTCTTCTAGTGAGTCCTGGTCAAGACAGGCAGCATAGGACAAAGTTACAAAATAATAATAATAATAATACCACCAAAAACTAAAATCAATTGGTAAAACATGTGCACTGTTCTAAATTGACTCTTTAAAATATTTTAAAATATAGCAATGATGTTACAGATTTCATGTAGTATATGTTGAAGCTCATTTCATACATATGGAGTATACTTAGAGTTAGGTCAATCTGCATTTTCCGTGTTAACAAATGGCATCTTAAGAGTATATCTGTTGATCTGGTAATGTAAGTATTTGAACAGTACTCCAACAAATTGAATATATACTGTGGTAATTTACCAATTAAAGCTTTAAAAATGAAAACTAAAATGTTTTCTCCTTAACTGTTATGAGGGCCATTCTGTCATTTTATATAGATTACAGTGATGTGTGCACTTACTGTAAACCAGTGACAAATCTTAAGGCACTATGATAAACAATATCCATGTTTATCAATAATATCATCAATATCCATACATGAACAAGGCCTAAATCTGAATGAGTAAATCGGAATCCATGTGATTTTTTTTTTCCTGCTTACGTGTACATGGGCCATATTCGATCTGTGCCACATGGGAGAAAGAACTCAGAATTGAGTCACTTGAACCATGCAGTGTAAATGCAGCCTTATTGACATAGAAGATGTATATACAATACAGTTTGTAAAGTGATATTTTCTGTATTTTAATAGATATATTATATGAGAGACTTGCTTTGTTTACAAAACAAGTCAGTGGATCTAATGGAAAGTGCATTGTTAACCTTTAATGAAAGTTATTATAAAAGTTACTCTCAAAATCATTCTGCATCTTTTTTTTTTCCTTTTTTTTTGACATATTCTGCAAAAATGTGGGCAGATTCTGTCTGACCCTACCCATTAGGCATCATACATACAGATATAACCGTTACGTAAACACTGCATTACTTATACGCTTGTTGACTAGTCTGAAAGTGCTAAAAGTGTGCTTGAATGCTGCGTCAACATTTTTACCGGTTCAAGGTCGAAACACACCTGACGTCTTCAGCGAGCACGTGTCTCGTTTTGTCGGGAAGAGCTTAGCGTTCCTTCATCACTGCTCTGACACTCAGCAAAATATGAGAAGGGTCAGAGGATCGCAGACGTGGATGGTTTTTATAAGCCCTGTGGTGTCTTGCAGTAGTCAGACGGCAGATCGATGCCAGGGTGAGAGAGATGGAGGGTGTATTTCACAGCAGCTGAAGAGAGCTGCTAGATTTATGAGAGAGGTGGACGACAGGGAGGCTTGTCTGCTTTATACTCTATTGTCCTTATTTGCGTGAGTAGTTCCTGTGCTGCTGTAAAATTACTGCTAGTGTAAAACATGTCCTTCTTCGACAGTTTGCTTAATCGCACATATTACTGTTTAGAAGTTTACAGTCATTATGATTTTCATTCATTCACTTTTAGGCTTAGTCCCTTTATTAATCAGGGGTTGCCACAGCAGAAAGAACCGCCAACTTATCCAGCATATGTTTTACGCAGCAGATGCTCTTCCATCTGCAACCCAGTACTGGGAAACACCCATAAACTCACATTCACACACATACACTATGGCCAATTTAGCTTATCAATTTACCTAGTGAGAACATGCAAACTCCATACATAAATGCCAACTGAGCTGGGGCTCTAACCAACGACCTTCTTACTGTGAGGCGACAGTGCTAACCACTGTGCAACCGCTCTTTATATATAAGTGTATACGTATGTTACCCAAGATGAGACGGCAGTTTTAAATCAACACAAACTCTGTAAAGTCTTTCCCTTATTTAAAAGTTTTCCTGTGCTTGGCTGCAGTGCAATGAAATCAAATGGTAGCCAATCAACCGAAACCCCTGGAAAAGGGCACGCAAGCAACAATCTTACTAGGGAAAATCAGGTAGGACTAATGGGCAAAATGCCATGTCAGCTTAGCCTATGAATATTAATATGTTTTATAATAGCCCCCCCACTTTACTTTACAAACCATTCGTACAGAGCAGTTTTTAAAAAACATGCATAATTTTTTTTTTTAAACTTATATTCTAGCATTATTTACAGTTGAAGTCAGCATTAGCCCCTCAAATTTTGATTAATTTTTAAATATTTCCCAAATGATGTTTAACAGAGCAAGGAAATTTTCACATTATGTGTGATAATATTTGTTCTTCTGGAGAAAGTCTTATTTGTTTTACTTCGGCTAGAATAAAAGCAATTTAAATGCTTTTAAAAACTATTTTAATGTCAAAATCATTAGCCCCTTAAAGCTACATTTTTCCAATAGTCTACAGAACAAACCATTGTTATACAATAACTTGCCTAATTACCCTAACCTGCCTAATTAACCTAGTTAAGCCTTTAAATTTCACTTTAAGCTGTAAAGAAGTGTCTTGAAAAATATCTATTATAATATTATTTACTGTCATCATGACAAAGATAAAATAAATCAGTTTTTATTACTGTGTGTTAAGAAACGTGTTGAAAAATCTACTCTCCGAAAAAAATACACAGGAGGGGCTAATAATTCAGGAGGTTTAATAATTCTGACTTAAATTGTATGAGTCGAGGAAAAAAAAAAAAAAAGCATAGTTTAAAAATAGATTATTATGTGGTCTGGGGTGGTGGTTATGGGAACAATTCATGTACAATTACGCAACCTGCATAAACTATTTTGTTGTGAAATGATAAAATACTAAATTCCAGTTAATTACATCACAGCAATTCATTCATATAATTAATCACAAATAGTTTCAAGAAGAAAAACATTACAAAAGGTGGAAAAATAAAATATTTAAACTTTTTTTTTAAGTGCAAAACACAAAAGAAGATCATCTGAGAAATCTCTGTCAAGTCAACGATCAAAACAACCTTGAGACAAAAACTACACAGGTTATTTTTGCACCAATGAGTACGTTTACATGGACAGCAATAATCCGATTGGAATATGAATAAGACAATTCTCTGATTAAGAGTCTACCATGAAGACTCTTAATCAGATTTTTGATTACCTTAATCCGATACGATGACCTTAACGTCGTAATGACATTAATCGAAATAGGTGCTGTAACATGTAAAACAGGATCATGAAAGGAACATTCTAAAAGCAACTCATGTAAACACCTTAATAATAATATTGTCTTATTCAGATTAAGGCAAATCATTTGATTATTGATGTCCATCAAAATGTAGTCATTGTCTTGAATTTTAGGGACATAAGAGGGAAAATTTGTGTATTTATATATGCAGGGCTTTTCATCAAATATCAAACAGGCAGTCATGGCTACCGACAGACCCCAAGTGATGCTCAAGCACTGCTCATGTGTTTAATTACTTTTAATGTTAGTCTTTTTACATAAGAGAATGTTTTACTTGATAAGAGTAATGCAAAATATGTAGCAAAAAATGAATGGGTTTCCACCTCCCAAGTTATTTTGCGCCAGGAAACACCTTTTATCTTTGCCATGATGAGAGTATATAATATTTTACTAGATATTTTTCAAGATATCTTTCAGCTTAAAGTGCAATTTGAAGACTTAACTAGGTTAATTAGGCATGTTATGGTAATTATACAAGTTATTGTATAGTGATGGTTAGACTATCAAAATAAAATATTGCTAAAGGAGGCTAAAAATTGACCTAAAAATGTATATATATATATATATATATATATATATTTATATATATATATATATGTAATTGAATTCTATTTCTTCAGCCTTTAATATTTCCGACTTATATGAGCTATGAAACGTTTGATTATCAGAGACATCCTTCGTGCATTCCAGTAGAAAACTTTTTCCTTGAAATCCGAATATAAAAGTTTGAACAGAATCACGCAAAAGTATAAAAACCGAGACAAAGAGACGTGAAGAACGTCTGGAAGAGCCTGGCTGTTTTCTCTCCAGACAGAAGTGGAGGCAGATGAAAGGTTAACAGGGCCTTCTGGAGAGGAGTTGGAGGAGGACGAGATAATAAGCCTGGTGTCACCCAAAGCACTGAGCAAACAAGAGCAAAATTAACAGAGGCGGGGGGGACTGCGTGGTGTTTGGGGGCTGGGTGGGTTGTTCTGGTAGGCAATCTGCGTTTCAGATCATTTAGTTTCGAGTGTGTTTGAGAAATGCATTCAAACGACAACCTTCTTCCCTCTTCGTGTACTCAATGAGAAACGCTGTATTTAACCCTCCCACACAGCGTAACTCGGCGAAGACCTATCAAATCAAATCACGCATTCAACAGAAACTTGAGCTGACACAGATTGATCAATCCCAGTCTCTTCAGAGGCCAATGGCGAACAAAGAGGAAAGAGACAGAGAGAGTGGAGGAGATTAGAGGAGGGGGAGGAACAGATTACAGTGAAGGACGGATGAGAGAGGCTGCTTGATCTGATAGAGCCCACCAAGGCCTGTGTGTGTCTGATATTAAATCTTAGTGTCAACACACAAGGACAACTGACTCCATGATGAGACGTGGCAGATGAGAACGTGTGCGCAAATACACACTCGCACAAATGTGAGCAGAAAGTTGAGAGCGCTTGCTTTTCCAGTTGCACATGCATCACACGCACACACAACGTGACCTTTTTGAGGGTTTCAGAGGGTCTTCGGTGGTGCTTCGGCACCTGCTGCAGTTTCATTAGAGACTTGTGAGACTGTATAACTGGACTCCACGTCCCACTGAAATAACCACTCCATCCCCCCTATATGATCCTTCTTTATATATCTATATTAAATGTTTGGTAGATTAATGTTGCATGGACAAAACAACTTTCAATCAACTTCAATATTTGGGGTTGAAATTATTATCACTTAATAAAATATAGTTAATTTACAGACCTTAGAATACAGACCTTTTTCTTAACCATACCTTAGAACTTTCGTTTACAATTGGTAAATCTCCATCCAAAAATGGATTTCAATGCCATTTTAAGTGTTAAAGCCGTTATACTTTAATCAGATGCGGTTCAAGTGTGAGAGAAAAACGTTCAATCTGCCGTCAGATAAGATGTTGAAATATAGCGTCAGTGTTTTCGTCCTGCTAGCTGTTTTACTGTGCTCAGCGGGCTCTTCAATCCACACACACACACATCACATGTAATATATTACTTCATTATATAGCAAACCATATTACTGAAACTTAGCAGGTATGCAACATTAAGGCCATGCGATTTCCAAAAAAATGAAAGTAGGTTACTGATACTCTGCTGGCTGATTTGCCTGTTGAGTGTAATCGGGAGCTGTGAAAAATGCCCCTTTATCTTCACTTTGTGCCACTCTTTCAGTTAATGCGCTAGCAGGACAGTATGTGTGTCAAACAATATGGTGAATTACATTTGTTTAGGTTGGTTATATATTCGAAAAAAAGAGAAAATGATCACTTTAGCGATGTCGATGCTCCATTTAAATGGCACAATATGCATTTTTAAATAATCAGTCCAGGAGGTGGCGCTGCTCAACATCAGTATTAGGTCAAAGACGATAAATGCATATAAAATAAATTAAAACCATCATTTCAAAGCTGTCCAAATGTGACTCTATACACGCATAAAGCTACAGACTGGACGTTTGAAGCATCCTTCTTAGGGATACAATCAAAGCATGATGGGTAATTTAGCATTCCATGAAAAAGGTCTATACATGCATCATGTGGCCAGCATAAATGAGTAAACCCCTTACAGATCTTTATTACTTACCAATATTTCTAATAAGATGCTATACAATAAGATAACTGGGCATATACATTAGATTAGTCTATATCAAAGCCAAATGTATATATTTTATATGACAAAACTATTATTTTTTTCTTTAATTAAATTATTTATTCAAAATGATAGTATTTCTTCTAATTTGTTCATTTATTATTATTATGGTCACACCCAAAAATTGATTATTTTCTGCTTATAGTTAGTTAAGTAGTAGTTGGGTATATTGTGTCGGATTTTGGATGTAGAATAAAATCATACTGTATAAGTATTAATAAACAGGCAATATATTAATAATAGGCAGTATTATTAACAATAAGAAATGAGAATTGGTACCTAAACTAAAGTGTCAACATTCAGTTTCCTGTATTCTTGTCATTTAAAACATCACAATAGATTGTAATGGAGAATGAAATTACATTTTATCAAACCCAACAAGAACAAAAAACACTATAAAAACCTAACATAATAAATAAGCTTTTGTATTCTCATAAATATATAAAAATATAGTTATATAAAATAGTTATATAAAATATAATGCGCTAAAAAAAGAAAGGGAATAGAAAGGAATAAATAAATGCTTATTGCAGTTAAATTAGCACAAATTGTTAATATTATAACTATTATAACAAACTATTTTTACATTTATTTTTATAAACTAGCTATCAGTAGTATTTAAAATATGGTCTTATTCAAAAATCTTATAATAACAGGATAAAAACGCAATGATGTGCTCCTCAGGCTTCTGTACCGCCCGCCTGATGGCTTGAGCGTGAGCAGACTATGGCGAGGGTGGGTTGGATCCCTTAAAATGCTCATTATTATTATAATTATTTCTTATATTTATGCTAAATATTATATATTTTTGTTTAGTTTTAGTTCTGTTTTTTCTCCATTTTTATTTATAATGTAAATTTGAAATATTTTAATGTTCTGTTTTATTTATAAATGTTTAAATTGAAAAAACAAAACAAAAAAAACTTCAGAATGTTACCAAATATAGAAAGTGAACCAGTATTCAGTATTCATGATGTCCATCTATAATGACAGTGTGTGTGCGTGTGTGGACGTACCCTCTGTGTAGGCCTCTCGGCGCTGGTAGCCTGTCTGAGCAGCTGGATGTTGTTTTTGCCTCTTCAGGGGCCTCCTCTGACCCGGGGCTGCGCTAACGTTACTGTCTGTGGACACTGGGCTGCCTGGACGGTGTCCCGCAGGGAGGTTTTGGTATTTCCGTGCTGCTGGCAAATTAGAAAATAGAGGGTTTGCTTAGTTCAGCTTTATTAAAGGCCGCAAATCTGAATACAAATGAATTCAGCCACTGTTAGACATATAGTATTACACATAGCATCTCCATTAAAGGACATTAGCATTCAATTCATGGGCAAATGTTAGCTTAATTTAATGGACAGTTCTGTCTTCCAAAATGTGGCATATTCTCCAAGTGAAACCCAATACTCTGTGGAAAATAATGGAACTGTCCATACAAATTGATTTAGCTGAGGGTTTAAAGGATTAGTCCACTTCCAGAATGAAAATTTCCTGATCATATACTCACCCCCTTGTCATCCAAGATGTTCATTTCTTTCTAAAGTCAAAAAGAAATTAAGGTTTTTGTGGAAAACATTCCAAGTTTTTCTCTATATAATTGAATTATCTGGTGCTCAGAGGTTTAAACTTCCTTACTGCAGTTCAATACAGCGTCAAAGGGTCAAATAATCCCAGCAGAGGAATAAGGGTCTGACCTACTGAGACAATCTACTGCTTAAAACATAGACATTTATTAATTTTTTACTGAGTTCAAACCAATGAATACCATAATAGAAGTCCACCAAAAATCCTGCAATGTTTTCCTCAAAAAACGAAACTCCTTTTTATCCGAACAAACAAAGACATGAACAGATATTTTGAAGAATGTTGGGACAAAGCATCCATTGACTTCCATAGTAGAATACTATAGAGGCCAATGGCTGCCAACATTCAACATGTCTTCCCTTGGGTTCAACAGAAGAAACAAACACAAACAGGTTTGAAACAAGTAGAGGATGAGTGAATGATCACAGAACTTTCATTTTTGGGTGAACTATCCATTTAATTATGCATCAGCAATTGTCGTTAGACATGCATGAAATTTTAGTGGCCACATCGAAATCAACCGATAAATGCTATTTTTAATATTATCATTATCAGTTCAATAACAACATTAGGTCAATATCTTTAAGCAGATAATGCGTGTATTATGTATCATTTCCTCTGCTTGGTGCCTGTCGCTTTTTAAAATGACTTTACTCTTAAGTTTGGTTAATATTCGGTGACTTGGATGCTTTATGGATGCATTCTTTTTTGCCAGTTGATTTTATTTATATAAATGAAAGTAGCCATATAAATGAATAGTTAATAAAGTTCAGAGATCAGTTCATACTTTTCTGATCTTAAGGTAAAAAAAATCACATTTCTCTGTATATTTGTTTGCATATTGTTTTTCATGCAGAAAATTATTATTATATTTTTATTAGCACATATACAGTCAGTGAAGTAGGTATTCAACACGTCACCATTTTTCTCAGAAAACAATTCTAAAGATGCTGTTGACTTGAAATGTTAATGACAACCAAATAAATGCATATATGCAGAGAAAACAAATATAAATCGTTTACAAATATAGCTGTGTGTAATAAAAAGAAATGACGCAAGGAAAAAGTATCGAACACATGAAGAAAGTGAGGTGTAGAAAGGAATGGAAAGCCCGAACAGCAGCTGAAATCTCTCAATAGTTCTTCAGCAGCCCTCTGACCTTCGTCATTGTAAATTAATATTAGCTACTTCAGTCCAACATCTACATCAGCAGGATGATGAAGATGAAACCAGGGTGGACATTTATTCAAAACACAGCCAATGAAACTGTCATATGCTTTCAGAGAAAGAAAATCAAGCTGTAGAATGGCCCAGCCAATCACCTGACTTGAATCCAATATGAAATACAAAATGAAGACCAGATTTGGATAAACGAGACCCACAGAACCATCAAAATTTTTACACTGTTGAAGTCTGTAAAAAAAAAGCCTTTTATATAAAAGCTGATGTTTTATATCAGTAGTTCAGTACTTTATCCTTGTGTCAATCCATTGTTATTAAGCATATATATATATATATATATATATATATATATATATATATATATATATATATATATATATATTTTTTTTTTTTTAATGTTTCGATTGTTTAAGTTTTTACCAAAATCTGGTTCAATTCCATGTCAACACCTCCTTTAGAAATATTATTCCCAGGAAAAAACATGACATGTTTCCCCATACCTCTTCCCTATATATCATTGTCATTTAAATCGAAGGAATTATCGGTTATTGGTCAAAAATTACATATGCACATATTCCAATACCTCCAGACACTGGAAGCTGATGATGTCCTTTCCCAGGATGCTTTGCCACTCGAAGACCAGCATATTCAGCCGCAGCTGCCACAGCCTGGGCGAAATCGGCATCGGTAAAGAACGATCCATCCGATGAGCTGACTGCACTGGAACGGCCTGACGAGGCGTTGTCCTCTTCTGAAGCCGAACCCCATCCGTTAATCATAGACCCAGTCACAGAGCTCTCCAGGTCACAGGTGCTGGAGGCCGGGGTTTGTTCCAGACCCCGCAGGAGAGCCCTCTGCTGGGGCAAGTGCTGCTGGTGAGGGTGCATCATGTGGTGCTGGTGGACTCGAGCTACCTCTGCGTCCGTTTCGTCACCCTCTTCTTCATCATCATCCTCTTCCTCTAGGCCGTCCGTGTCCAGGCCGAGGGGACTGGAGATGTAGCCGTATGTGTGTGGAGGAGAGAGAGGTCGTGGTGGAGGAGGTGGACTCACTAACAGTCTCCTAACACACATATAAAGCAAAACTGTGAGAAATGCACATATAGTTAACAAAAGTCATGTTTACATTGTGTGGTATGACTCGACTCGCTTTGCTTTTCCACCAGAATATAGTAGGGGATTTTTTTTCCTTTCATAACTCATTACTACAACACAGATTACTCGAAATACATGAGTAATCTTTTTATACAAGATACATTAAGTGCCCTAATTAATAATACAGTTTATGTATGTGACCCTGGAGCACAAACCCAGTAAAGGGCTGAAAAATAAACCATTGTATGGTAACCATTGCCAAAATTACACTTTTTTTTTTTTATTCAAAATCATTAGATTAAGTAAAGATCATGTTTCATGAATATAGAAACATACAAACATACAAAACTTCATATCTGATCATTAATGGGAGTTGCTATTAATTTGGAGAACTTTACAGGAGATTTTCTCAGTATTTAGATGTTTTTTTTAACCCTCAGGTTCCAGTTTTTTAAAATATTTTCATCTCAGTCTAATATTGTCTTATCCTAACTAACACACATTTTTTCAGCTTTCAGGTAATGTATTAATCTCAATTTACAATAGAATTCAGCCTTATTACTTGGTTTATGGTCCAGGGTAACATATTTTTACTAATAAGGAAAGAAATATAAATGCCCACTTGGTGTGGCTGATAATTAGTGTTTGGAGGAAACTGTAAAGGTCTTTTTTTTTTCTGTATTCATGTCCAAAAATTCATCAGGTACACAAAGCTTACACACCGAGTCTGATGCGTATTATTTAATCCATTCTGAAAAAATGCAAAGCATTTTGGAGTCAATTCAATTATGTTTACAGTAGAAAAAGAAAGAGGAATAGGCTACATATTTAGGCATCCAATACTGCATAATGTTCTCCTTTCTTAAAAAGCTGTAGTGCATTATCACCATCTTTATTTCAGGAAATCAGTGGAATTTTGATACATTGCTTGTGATACTTTACACATTTTCATACGTAAACAAATCCTGAACAGAGACTACCAAAAACGTATAGACACACACACCAAACAGCAGGAGAGGAGAGGTGTGCCAGTCACTGAATCCAGCATAGCGGTTTTCAACCGTTCGCCACATCTGTCTTTATATTATCCACTGTGTTTGTGCTCAATGCTCAGGTGTTGTATCAAAATTTGACTCAGCGCCTGCAGTTTCAAACTCAAAACAAATCATTCCTGCAGTTGACAGCAAGACCGAACATAGAAGCGTTGTCTGATTGACAAGTAGCACCAACATGTTTTCAAAAGAATCTAAGTCGCCAAATGAGATGAATTTATACCGCATTTTTGAAAGTTAAACATACTAACTGTATTTTGCCTTTCACTTGTACGGTGGCTCTGAACTGTCAAAACACCCCTCAAAATGCTTTTACAGATCGAAAAACGGAAAGAAAACAAACCAGATACGAATTTTTTGTTTTGTTTTGAACGCAGTGTGTCAATACGATTGACACAACCTGAGATCAAATTAATTTTTTAACATGCTAAAATTACAGACGGAAATTTCGGATTCAGTGTGCAATGACCTTAACACTGAAAATACTAGTCATATGTTACTATCAGCTGAGGATCATCTCCAGACTCAAATCCATTCTTTTCTTTCAAGCTCTGGAAAAAGTTATACATGCTTTTATCACGTCTCGCCTAGATTATTGCAATTCCATATATGCTGGTCTCCATCAATCATCATTGACACAGTTGCAGTTGGTTCAAATTGCGGCAGCTAGACTTTTAACAGGCACCAAAAAACATGCTCATATCTCACTAGTTTCTTTGGCTTCCTGTTAATTTTAGAATTCAGTTCAAGATTTTATTGTTTTCAAAGTACTGAATGGGCAAGCACCTTCTTATATATCTGAATTTATTAACCTACAGTCAACTCCTCGGTCCCTTTGGTCGTCAAATAACATTTTACTGCAAATTCCTCTGTCGCGATTTAACAGAAAGGAGATAGAGGCTTTGAAGTCGCTGCTCTAGTTTGTGGAACCAGCTGCCACCGGACATTAGGAGTACTTCTCTCTATTTTTAAGTCTAGACTTAAGACTGTGTTGCTGTAATACTATTCATATTTTAGAACTAGGTAACTTTCCTAGATGTTTCAGTTTTTGTCAACAAATATTTTTTGCCCTTATTTTTATTGACGAAATTAATACAGCTATTATGGCCAATCAGAAATCTGCAGTGTTACACGCCACATTTTAGTATCGTCTTACAACCTGGATGATCATGTGAAATGAACAGGTACTAGGTACTCTATAATGTGGAAAAGTGGGCTCTACCTAGTGGTACCATGTAGGAAAATTACAGCAAAACTCCATCTTTAGGCTGGTGTACCTGCGCTCATGTAGATCAGGGTTGTCCTGCAGCATGGGATGCATCTCCTCCTGAGGGGACGGGGTTAGGGTTGCGGTGGACTGGTGGCTGTAGGACACGGCAGCAGGTGAAGAAGCAGCTCCCCGTACAGGAGGTGTAGGTCCACGCTCCAGCTCCACCTCGTCCTCCTCCTCTTCCAACTCGTCAGGTTGCAGATACATCCGAGACGGCGGCAAAGGGCACTGCAGGTCTGTGTCGTAACTGAAGAGAGAAGAAAAGATTGCAGGATCACTCTGAAAAACTGGAGAAATGTGTGGGCTGTGTGTGTTGGGCTCACCTGTCGTCCATCACCAGGGTGTATTCTTGACATGGCGGCGGATTAACCGGAGGAGGAGGCAACAGTTCAGTCCAATTCATTGGATTCTGTTTGGCTTGTTTAGTTGTTCGTCCACCCTTTTTCTGCCCTTGACTTCCTGTAAAGCAAGAAAGAGAATAAATAGATGAATGCACAGTGTGTGACAAACACAGCTATAGCAGCAACCGTATCTCTTAAATTAATTTGATCGCAGACTAAAACGCTTTAATAAGCTCTGGTTCATTTCTTCTTCTGTTAGTTTGTTTGCAGAGCTTGAAACAAATGGCATTTTTACACTCAGGAGAAGCAACATTAATGACACCCACACCATAATTTATGCGCTGTAAAACGCTTATGCGCATTATCTCTCTATTTGTAATTAACGTCGCGCTCTCCATCAAAAAAAATGAGTCATTTTTCAAAACTAACACTCTCCATTGCCCAGAGGAGAGGTAGAGAGAGCATTTAAAAAGAGAAACATTGGAGGCCAATTAACAGAAAGGAATTAAAATTCAGAGCCAATGAGCTGTGAGGACCTCCACGCACCCAGACCCTCTCTTTAATTACCTGAACTTCAAATACAATGTAAAAATAGATACAATGCATTACGCCGGCAGCCTTGCATACGGCACAGAATGGGCCTCATTTATCTTTGTCCCGCAACAAACACCGGCTTTCTGACAACATTATCCCCCCTTTCTTTGAGTCGGATGGATGAAAGCTGGAGTAATTAATGACGGTGTGGCGAATCGCAAAAAAAGAGAAGGGGGGAGATATCCTCTAAATCAGAAACATCCCAGGAAAATGCGGCAGACCTTAGAAAGTCTGCAGGGAACATGGTTTTAACTACACGAATAAGGACTGAGCGAGTGATTGTTGCTGGCGTGTTTTTAGATATGCGAAATCATGAGTAAGAATCACACGCTTTCATTCGGACGTAAATGTTTCTCTTTGTTCCCCGGAGTTTCTCCACAATGAGAGAACGATTTGAAAATGTCCTGTTTTGCATATGATTCAGTGCCTCTTAAAGTGATGAAAAGGCTCAGAAATAATGGAAATGGTGAGAGAGAAAAAATGGAATAATGGGTAAATCACAACCACAGACTACAGCTGAAGGATTTATAGGACATTTGTTGGCCGGTTGATTTGAATGAGTGGACGAAAGCATGATAGATCAGTGGTCCTCAACCACCAGGATCGAGGAACGATATTGGTACCGAGCCACACAAGAAATCCTTCATTATTTCAGTTTTATTCATTATGTGAGTCTGAACCATCTTTTATTTGAACAATTCTTTTATTTTAAAAATGCCCGTATTCTCTAGGTTACATCTCGGTCACTTGAGCGTCCAAATTTAACCCACAAGCTGCAAAATGAGTTAGAAACAGACCTCTTTGGAACGTTTCTTGGCTAAGGGGAAAGAACCCCAAACTGCCACGTAATTAATGCGCTAGCCATTTGTCAACAAATCAGTTGAGATCGCAAATGATGAAGGCCTTTTAGGGGCTGTTCACATATCACGTCTTTTCTAGAGTTCACACACGTTCATTATTTCAATTGAGGTGCATGGCTTGCATGTGCATGCGGCATGATGCGCTCGCGCCTTCCAGATGCACCCAGCAGACTGAATACCTCAAACGCACCGTACACGTATGAATGTGACAAGAACTGACCGTTCAGCTTCAGCTTGTATGGAATATACACATTTCTGCAGACTAGTTATCCCAGACAAACACAGAACACTCAAACACTGCAGTGCTTTGTATTTCTCTCCGTAAATAAAACTTGTATCAGAGTGACAGCAATGTTTCGTCATTTGTTTTAGAATATGGATGATGGTCGCCAAGCAACTTTTAAACCATTGACCCCCCCTCCATTGCCCATCCTATCCCACACTACCCACCCCTCAATCCGCAATAAAAAAAAGTCGAGCATTGAACCGGTTCTCTGTGATAAAAAGGTTGGGGACCACTGGGATAGATAACAGACAGATATGGTTCGTTAATGTGATGTTGCATTTTCACTGTCACATGACACAATTAAATGTAATCAGTGTTTTTATAATGCAGTAAATAGTTAAACATCTCTGTTTTCCATTGAGCTTTAGTTATAAAAACTTTATTTTTATGTTTTTTTATTATTATTATGAATATTTTACATTTGTAAGCCTAATTCCAAAACTGGTGTGTATGGGTGACTAACTCAAGCATAGGTTAATCAATTACAACTCTTACAAATATCAACATCCTCAAAAATCATTTATAAATACTTTAAGCCTAATATTTTTAATGCATATATTTTTAAAATAATATGGGATTTATACAATTTGCGACTGAAAATCATGTCCCCTGGTGAGACACTATATGTTAAATTAATTTCTTTACATTTAAATTTGAATATTTCCTATAAATATTATTGATTATTCACCACATCCACAGAAAATGTAATTAGTTGAAGGACTCCATTTAAGACCATGTGACCAAAGCCCCCTGTGAAGCCCATGACGTGCACATGGTTTGTTTTGGTCTCTGAATGTTTTACATACTTAACTTTTTTGGTTCCACTATACAATTAAGTTTAGTTATCCATTGGTGCAACACCACTCTAACCCTAACAAATCTGACAAGTCACAAAGAAAAAATAAATATTATTCATATTTTCATAGAAATTAAATAGCAATTTATGAAAATAGTGTCCAATAATGAAGATAAATCGCTCTCTCACTATTTGTATATCATTAAGAGTTGTTTGTCTTAATGTTTGCTATCTCACACCATAGGACATTTACATGCTACAATTCAGTAAAAAGTTAAAAACAGTGAAGGAATTGATAGTTTGTGACCCCATATATATATATATATATATATATATATATATATATATATATATATATATATATATATATATATATATTTTTTTTTTTTTTTTTTTTTTTTTCTCAATCAGCCTTAAAAAATGATCATATCTGATGATGGTTTGATGAACGGAACTTACCAGAGGTGCTGCTCCCTCTGTCCGAGCTGCTGTAGGTTTCTCCTGTGAGGACGTCCTGGGCCTGGTTATAAGGGATGGTGACTGAGATGGGACCCTCACCTCGGTAGTGGTCTAAGGGGTTACAGTTGATAGGTTTTGAGTTTTCATTTTTTATTACACGCACATGCCAAAGTTACTGAAAAACATTATATTGTGCATCAGACAAATGAAAGCTCTTATAAAAGCAGACACGTTATAAGAG
Organism: Danio rerio; assembly: GCF_052040795.2. Taxonomy (NCBI): domain Eukaryota; kingdom Metazoa; phylum Chordata; class Actinopteri; order Cypriniformes; family Danionidae; genus Danio; species Danio rerio. The sequence goes on from NC_141035.1 coordinate 42,129,241, forward strand.
GATGCTTCAGAGTGGAACATCAGACAATCAAATGGTAAAAGGTTACAAAAAGGGTTTCACTCATAAGCTGTTATGACTTGTTGTTGACTGGTTTCAATTGTCTAGCAAGTGTGAAATATCACACCCACACACAGTTAGATTCATGCAAGTCGAGTCAAAAAGCAAACACAATGACCTTTTCAGTGGCACAATATGAAGTGGCGGATAATGGATAGCTTTGAGCTTGAGTTACATTCCCCCCTTATTTGTACAGTAATCTAAGATCTCTGGCTTCACACTGTTCGGAGACATCCGACACTTCCACAGCCTCCTCTTTACCTTCATCCCCATCCAAACAGTAAAACAACAGCTATAAATATGGATAGAGTTTACTAGCAGAACGTAGAGTTGAATTACAGATATAAGCAACACGAGCAGCCGTGACAAATAAAAAAAAAGGAGATAAAAAGTGAAAGAGCCACATGTGAAGGTGCCAGAGAGGCTATTGAGAATCAAAATCATGTAACGCTTTATTATAGTTAAATATGAGGAGACATCAGAACCACAAGACAAGAGGCGCAGCAATCTGATGATGCACCGAGAAAAACATGGCACGAGTTTACACCCAAATTTTGATACGGAATGCACCAAATTTATTATCGTCTGAAAATGGCATTGTCCGTTGTCGTCCACAAAAGAAAAATAGGTGAAAATTTAAGTTTAAAAAAGGGTTATGCTGTGCTGCACTTTCCAACACACTGGTTTTAGTATCCCACTACTGTGGACACTTTGTACCAGACGCGGAAACCACTGCTCTATATAACCATTCATTTCAATTCACTATCTAAAGGCCATTTTTTTACATCCTGTCATGCAGGCACAGAAGATCAACTCAAAAGTTCAAAATAGCTTAATATTCCACTTAGTTCTATCTGCCAATGCGTGAACCACACATCCTTACTGGAAAAGCAATGTCCAGTCTAATAATGCGCCGACAGGACATTGTTAAGTAGTATACTTGTTCCTGCTGCTTGCAATATTGCCATTGTGCTGTCATGACAACGCTGGTAAACAAAAGCTTTTCGATTCATTCAATGTCAATAAGATGCAACTAGGGTTGTCACGCTACTGGAATTCGGTACCAATCGATACTGTAGTTGTAAAAACGTCCATTTCTCGCTAACATTTGAGCACGTTGAATTACAGAATGACTGTGATTGGCCGTGAAAGTTTCATCTTTATTACAGAAATGACTGTTATTGTCAGTGGTCATCAGTTTATTGAACTCACCATTGTTTACTGAATTTAACAACAGATAAAGGGATAATGGAGTGTTTCAAAGTCACGTCGATCAGCTGGTTAGTCTATAAGCTGACACACGAGCCATCCACTGATGAATCAGCGCTTTAAAATGCTCCAGTGTCCCTGTTTCTGTGGTTACCCTCAGTAAACAGCGGTGAGTTTGGTGAACTGATGACCTTCACAACCAATCACAGTCATTTCTGTTGAGCACATGAACACAACAGCAAATCAGCGCTGTTTAAGAACTCGACAGCACTTAAATGTTAGCAGGAAATGGACATTTCTAAAATTTAACTATCGATTAGTGCCGAATTCCAGTATCGTGCAACCTTAGACCCCAAATAAGTGTCAATTTTAGGAAATTGAGATTTATAGATTGCATTAAACCTAAATAAATAAGTTTCCATTGATGTATGGATTATTAGGAGAGGGCAATATTTGGCAGGGATAAAAATATTTTAACATCTATGAAAAACAATTCCTTTTAAAGCTGCCTAAATAAATTGTTTAGCAATGCACATTAATAATCACAACATTTTGTTTTAATATATTTAGAGTAGAAATTTGACCAAATACCTTCATAGAACATGGTCTTCTTAATATTCTAACTATTTTGGCATTAAAAAACAATCATTTTGACCCATACAATGTATTTTTGGCTACTGCCTGTGCAACATAAGACTGGTTTTGTAGTCCGGTGTCACAAATGTGGTTATTTTATTGGCTTCTGTTTCATTAAATCAGTATAATCTAGGTTATGGAGTTCAATCTAAAGACTTAACTATAAATTAATTATAACAAACCATTTTCGGTTTTAGTTTTTGGCCAAGTGCATCCAGACTTTTCATTTCGGTGCATCCCTAGTTTTCAGGGACTGCGAGGAAATCCATAAAAACTCACCCTTGTTGAGTTTGTTTTGTTCCATGACGTTATACTGCAGTGGTGTGTTGATGTCGGCCTGTTTCTGAGGTGTTCCCTGGCTGCTCTTCCAGCTCTGCTTCTCATTAAAGTCAGCGCTTCCTCCTCCGCTTCCGCCACTGCTGCTGTTCATGTTGTTGTTGGCCAGGCTGGATTGAATGAGCTGAGTGGTGGCGTAGGGTGTGGGTTGACCACCAGGCCCCATAAAACGCCCGTCCTTCAGGTTGGGGCTGTTGAAGGTCTTCATCTCGTTGATCTTGTTTGAAAGGTCAACGTCGCTGTAAAGCCCAGTATCTGGAGCCAGCAGGTTGGTGGCCTTGTTGTCCATCTGGTTGCTGTAGTTGGCGATGCAGTCGGCTGGATGATAGAAGAGGAGTAAGACATTTTGGAAGCCAAAGGACTTGATTACGGATATATCTTGATTCTAATATACTGTAGTTTGGATGTATCAAGAGTGCTTTTAACAGGAGGGATGTTTAGAAACTCACTAGGATGGTTTTAATCCAGTGAAAAGTTGGGAAACAGTAAGGTTTGTTTATGTTCATTAATAACAATTCTTATAATTAGCAGTGCTGAAAACATGTAGTCTTGCTTCATAGTGTCACTGAAACTGTGATACATTTGACTTCTAGGATTCTTTCATAGAGAACGTTTTAAATGTAATGTAAAGCTAAGACTGCAAACTGACTGGTAGTGCATATGCTAATTAGTTTTGTGCCCATGCTAGTGATGTTTTCAGAAATTTCGAAGAAGGCAATGTGGAATACTCGAAATACTAAAATAACACTCATTCCGCCAAAATCCCTGACGCCGTACAATCTTCTTGCCTGCAGCTTCTCTCTCGACCAAGGCACAAGCCAAGCGTGTCACTTTGAGTCTCTGGAGCTGCCGCGAGAAAGGCATCCCAGCTCATCAAGCAGGATGTTCCAACACGTCCGAATCAAAAGCCGCCAAAACGAGGAACGCTGTAAAAGACCATCCTCTGACAGATCCAATTTTCCTCGGCTCATAAAATATTCAAATCCTCCCTGGGATCTGAGCGAGAAGCTTGGCGCGTAAATACCGCAGCCTGCCATTGGATGGATTTGGAGCGCAGCTCGTGTTTCCCTAAGAAGCAACGGCTCTGCACTTCAAAGGTTGACGTATCAATGATAAAAGATTCCATGGAATGAGACAAACTAAGTCGTCTTTCCAGAGAAGCCCTGTGGGTACTGATCCGGTTAATATCCTGGAGATTTTTTAGTATTTGGCAAACCAGGCAAATGGGTGTCAAGCTTTTAAATCGTCATGCTGTGAGAATCACTCAACGTTCATCCGTCATTCCTGCTTTGATGAAGGCGACATGGATAAAAATCTGTTAGTGAAAACACACTCCAAATAAACCAATATGAAAGGTGTAAAGCAAAGCCTTCTCGGGATGGTCACACAAAGCCTAATCCTCAGGTCTACCCAATGAATATGGCGGCTAATTTCTTCAATTCAATAGAAAGACGTTTTTTTTTAAAAAGGATTGGATGCATTTAAGGGTGCTGTTATGAATGAAATGCTCTTAGCCAACGGCTTAGTCACAGCAGCTGATATCTGAGAACAAAACAGCTCGTGAAGTGACGTTTAAATAACACTAAATGAACCAACAGTGACACCGCTGTCCAAACTAAGACTTGCTTTGTGAAAACTGGGTGACTGTGTATATTAACACCACTTTGTCACTTTGAGTGTGTGCGTCTCTTTGGACTCGCGAGTCAACCTGGCGTTCCTTTGTTCGTAAAGTAACTTGCTGACTCCTGAAATAAAGCCACCTGGAGGTGCTCCATCACTCCTTCTCTTTCTCTCTCAGGTCTGTTTTGACCTCTGTAACTACTCCTGGTTTTCTGAATAAGCGAGCACTTAGAGAAACTGCTTTAAAAGGTTCGAACGGCAGTATGGAAATCAGGCGGCTGATTGGATTAGCTGGAATACAGCCTGCAGGGCCTTTTCAATATCGCCTGCTTTTTTTTATTTATCCTAAAACCACGACGTTCCAACAAATCACACACACCATTGTGTGTCAAAGGAAGGACACGATACTTAAGTTGCGTTCCACTCAACCTGGAAAGTTTGAATGCTACTTCTTCCAAGTTGGAAACGCCAGTGGAAATCAACAACCCCAAACTTCATTGAGATTTATAAATAGGGAAGAATAATGGGGAAATGTACACGTTTAATGGTTAACGACTGCTTTAAATTAAACAAAACACGTCAAGTCACATTAATCGTAATAAGATACGTTTAGCTAGTCATTAGCAAGTCCTTTCTTCATTTGGAAGAACAAACTATTTCAGAAATCATGTTTGGATCAAATATCTTTCTAAATGATTTACTGTAAAAGAAAACAGAAATCCGAAATCTTACTCTTACAGAAGTCTGCGATTACATGTTTCGCACTATCTTTATAAGAGTGCAGTATTATATCTTTACACTACTATAACAACTAGATCACCACAGACACATGCGCGCACACACACACACTCACCTGGGCGGCTGTAAGTTGCCAGGTTGCTGTCGCTGTTTCCATTGCTGCCGGTGCAGCAGTTAATAGTGCAGTCATTGTGATTGGAGCAGCTGTTGGGCCAGGTGTCCGCAAGCCAGGGCTGTGTAGCTGGTTCACCTATATTCAACAAACCCGGCCTGGAAAACACAGACACACCATGATTTATTGCTAACAGAGAAACAATACATGCATGTGCATGACCAGTGATCTGATTTACAGTCTTAAAGTCAGAATGAAAACAACTCTTCTTATTTGTAGCAGTAGTAGTAGTGCTTGTTATATACAATGTATCTGTGCCCTTCATTGTTTTGTAAAAATGTATGTAATGTATTTTAATTAATATTAATAATTCCTTACATTTATATAGCGCTTTTCTGAGCACTCAAAGCACTTTACACAATGGAGAATCTCCTCATCCACGCACACCACACACTAGCCGATTGGGGGAGAGGAGACAGAGTGATGATATGCCAATTATGATATGGGGAGGGTTAGGAGGGCATGATGGACTGAGGCCAGTGGGCAGATTTGGCCAGGATGCCGGGGTTAAACCCCTACTCTTTTTCAGAGGACATCCTGGGATTTTTAACGACCACAGAGTCGGGACCTCGGTTTAACAGTCCGAAAGACTGAGCAGTATAGAGTTCCCATCACTATACTGGGGCATTTGGACCCAGTGAGAGTTGCAGAGAGCTAGCCGCCGGTATTTGCCCTCAGAATCTTTGATGAAATATCATAACCTTTCCTGGCCCCTCAAAACAACTGTTCTTCACTTCTGGTCACATGGAATGCCCTTTGGGAGGGGCTATCAGTGTGTGTCTGATTTCTGCTCTTCCTTCATCAATAATCTTTTATTTTGTTAGCAACACCCATTTTCCAACTATTCAATTGGCTCCTAAAAGACAAAATCATGAACCGCCCTCATTTCGGGACTGTTTTAAGTGGATATACAATAGAATAGATGAAGAAAGGACAATCTTTACTTCCTCAGCATGGCAAGTGCAAGCCCTGCTCACACGGGGCAATTTCAGCTTTTAGTTGGTAAAATTTGGGAAATCCTAAAAGATATCTGTAATCCTAGATTTAAACCTGTGGACTTTATTTGTTGGTTTACCAACACCTGCTTAATGGCCGTTGTGATCCCCCTCAGATGGAGTTCTGGCTGTGACACGCGTCAAACCAAGAATCAATAGGAGAGCAGAATCTGATGACCCAGTCAGCGCCACAACTTCAAACCACCACAGGAAATGCCAAAACAGCTTTTCTGGTTTTATTATTGAGGCACACTATGGGCAAAACGACCACTTCAAATCGTTCATGTTTGCTGTGAGGTTTCATTTCATAACATGGGTTTGATGAAAGTGTCGCAGATGGATGATATAAAACTCTTGAGTTTTCTTCCGTGTCTATGTTCAGCATGTCTTGATTGACTTACAGTGTAACATGAGGATCACGTTTATGCAGTCTGACAAGCTACAATCTTTTAGGGTCGCTAAAAATTGTAGTGTGAACCAGGCTTTATATGGCAAAATAAGTCAATTGAGTCAATTTAGAACATCCAATGGTGTGAGTTTTAGAGTTTGACCAATGGCACACAAAGAGGAATCAGTTCTGTCTGGTGGTGCACAAATGGCTTTAATCAGAAAGCCTGTCCCATCTTCTTCTCTCCCAGAGCATCTCTCATGGCATTAGGCTGTATCTGTGCTAAATGGATTGCATTTGCTTGACTTGCTTATAGCTGATGACACCGTTTTTCCCCAAGGCCTCGTGACCATTAGATCTCCGTGTGGATTACCCACGAGCTGGAGAACATTGCTGCTCCAGCCTGGGAAAGAAAAACACGAATGAACCGAGCCGTCACTAAAGGAAGAGCTTGGAGCTCTCAGCGCATGCCAGTGTGTCACAGTCAATCACCATGATCTGAGGAGCTCTAGAATGCTCCAAATATGAATATACACAGAGCCACAGCAACTATATCCATCAGATCTTACAGTTAAAGTCAGAAATGTAAATACAAGATGTGTTCCCGGAGCACAAAACCAGTATTATGTTGCATGCATTGTATGGGTGAACATTATCAATTTTTCTTTTATGCCAAACATCATTAGAATATTAGGCAAATATCATGTTGTATGAAGATACTTTTGGAAATTTACTACTGTAAATACATCAAAACTATAAATATAAAACTGTAAATATAACAAAAAATGTTTTATTAGTGTTTTGAATTGAAGAAAAGATAAAGCAGGAGAAATTACAGGTATCTTCAAAGCAAAATCCTTTAATCCAGTGGTCCTCAACCATCGAGCGGCAGACTGATACCGGTTCATGCATCAAATGATACCAGGCCGCACAAGAAATCATTCATTATTTCCGTTTTATTTATTATCTGAGTCTGAACGATCTTTTATTTTAGAAATCTTTTATTTTGAAAAATTACCGTATTCTCTCGGTTACATCTCGGTCACTTAAGCGCCCAAATTTCGGTAAGACTAGTTATCCCAGACAAACACAGAACACTCAAACACTGCAGGGCTTTGTAATTTTCTCCATAAATAAAACTTGTATCAGAGTTACAGCAATGTTTTGCCAGCTTGTCATGCTCTGAGAAAACGTTTGATGATCGCCTAGCAACCTACAACCTACAAAACACCCCCACACAACCCCATTCCCTGGTCAAATTGTAAGCGTTGACCTGTCCACAGTTAGGTTGAGAACCACTGCTTTAATGGGAAGTCGCCGTCACTGTGCCGTTCATCAAAATATCTACACTACTACAGCCTGGAACTTAGTTAAATACACAGTTAGGGGCAGTGCTTGTTAGTAAAAAAAAAAAAAAAAAAAAAAAAAAAAAAAAAAAAAGCCAATACACAGTTAGGGGCAGTGCTTGTTAGTAAAAAAAAAAATAAATAAAAAAATAAATAAAAAAAAGCCAATACGCGTTCAGTAGAAAAAATTTGTTTCCGGTTCTTGCCAATCTTGTTTCCAGGTTTTATTTTTAAGTATCCCCCGGCCATTTGTTAGCCATGCCTGGAACTTACAATATGCATTACTTTAAAGACAGGATACTGCATTTTACATAGGGCTAGGCAATTAATCAAAATGTAATCGAAATCGGCATTCAGAACATATAATCGATCAAATCAGGATGATTTTTTTAAATTACTTTCCCTATGTGGACTCATTGTTGAGCCTTACTTTGCACTACATTGACGATGATTGGAAGCTGCGCCAGATGCCTTTAGACGGCAAAACTTTTCAGTGAACTATGAGGGCAAAAAAACTAATAAATACAATTTTGTTTAAATAAAATTGTACAGATCAAATAATCATTTATTAATCGTAATCGAGTTAAAATGTTCAATTAATCGAGATTTTGATTTTAGGCCAAATCTTCCAGCCCTAACTTCACACATAGACAGTCAGACCCGATGTGCCTAGAACTTACAATTTAATAATTTGGAGAAACGATACGATCTCTTACACACAGGCAGTCATCCTAATCCCTCTGAAAGCATCTTACAATGTAAAAACATATCATTCATTCATTTTCTTTTTGGCTTAGACCCTTTGTTTATCAGGGGTCGCCACAGCGGAATGAACCGCCAACTTATCCAGCATATGTTTTATGCAGCGAATGCCCTTCCAGCTGCAACCCATCTCTGGGAAGCACCCATACACTTTCATTGCATAATTTCATTCATTCATTCATTTTCTTTTCGGCTTAATCATTTAGCGGATGCCCTTCCAACCGCAACCCATCACTGGGAAACATAATTTCTATATTTAAAGAATTGTGTAATCTATCATTAGTAATGTGCATTGTAAAGCACTTCATTTAACTTTAAATGTGATTTTCTGAATATTTTTTTGCACTCTCAGATTACAGATTATCCAATAGTTGTATGTCAGTCATATATGATCCTATCCCAACAAGCCAAACATCAGTGGAATGAATGGAAACCGACACTTCTGACTGGTTTTGTGGTCTATGGTCACATCTAATAATATAACACTAGCTTAACATAATCAGCTATTTCATAAAAGAAGGTCACATTAAAATGATTCCAAGAAATAAAGAGTTTTTTAAAGGCATGCTTATCAAAGAAACAAAAAGAACATCAAAGAAAGAATTTGTGCGATGAATCTTCAATGCGATGCTTCAAAGTAAACTTCCGGCTGGTGTGGTTTCCCTGCAGCGGGGTCTGTCTCCTTCTTCAGTTTTTTTTTTTTTTTTTTTTTCTAACAGGCTCTTTTAGCTTCAAAAAAGGCTTAAAGTTTTCCTTTAGGCAAGGGCAAAGACCTGCTCGATGAAAAGCTGGACGACATAAAAGGCAACTGTTCGAGCAAGGACAACGATTACACTTGTGCACAACTGCATGTTCCAATGCAAATGAAATGGTGGGAAATTATTGCATTGGCAGGGAAGAATTGAAGGGCTTTTGTCTCATCTCGGATCTGCAGGGGCTCTGTTTTTATGTGCAAGCCCCTAAAGGTGTCTTAACTAAGACAAAAATGCCCCCTAGTGTCCGTAAAGTGAAAGCACACTACAGTGCACATCATGGACATTGTTGGCTTCAGATTTAATATGAACTTGAGTATTTTAACATGCTAAATAACAGAATGCATATATTTTTTAAAGATGATCTCACCTTCCTGCACTGCTGACGGCCTCTCCGCCTCTCTGATAGGCCACTGTAGAGGAAAGAAAACAGTAATAAATATTCCCTCTATCTTTCAAACAGTGTAAACCCCAACAGTCAACTTTATCAAATGAAATGAGCGTAGTGAACTTAATATTGACTGACATTTACTTCTGCTCATTTGAAAAGAGTTTTGAACTCAGTTTTGAAGGTAACGAGTTATTTAAATACCTCATTTATTTCAACTTAAACTGATTAAGTTCTGAACTGAAACGGTTTGTTACAATCGGTTTCCTCAAATGGTTTGCGTTACCTTAACTTTTTGGGTTTTACAGTGTAGACTTAAAGGGATAGTTCACCCAAAATTAAAAATTCTGTTATTTACTACATTCACATCACAAATCTGTTTGAGTTTGAATACAAAGTTATTTTGAAAAATGTTTGACACCTGTAACAACTGACTTACAAAGTATTTGTTTTAGTACTATAGAAGTCAATGGTTACAGAAAATTTTAAAAACAGAAAATAGTGAGAACTTGTCAGATGATTGCATTCTGATAATATACTCATTGACAAAAATGTGATTAAACTGAAAAAAGACCACTAAGTTAGAGTAAAATGTGTATTTTATTACATGAAGGTATTACAAAATTTCTTATAAATTTCTAATATAAATAACATTTCCACCCCAGAAAATAACAATTGAAAGAATATTAAATCAGTTATTCCACAAAATATTAATGTATTAACTCTTCTGAATTTAAACATTAGAATTGAATTGTGTTACACATTATATATATATATATATAGAAGTAACTCTAATACGCAAGTCAATGGTTACCATTTTCTAACATTTTTCTAAATATCTTTTGTGTTTTTAAATGAAAATATGATCTATTTCCCCCAAGAAAATGACAACTGGTAAGAATAATAATATTGTATTTATATTTGATTTGCTGTGATTTGTAAATCAGGGTTATTCCACCAAATATTAATTTATTAACTCTTTTAAATTTAAACATTAGTATTGAGTTACACATTTTTTTTTGTTTAAAAAAAAAACTAATATAAAAGTCAGTAATTACAATTTTCTAACATTTTTCTAAATATCTTCTTTTTTAAGATATGGAAAAATCTTATAAAGATATAGAAGTACTTGATCGCAAGAAAATAGTGAGTTATTCAAGTTACTGTTCGAGTAATTCAAGTACTTAAAAAAGATTGCATTCTGATAATAAATACATCATTAAATGACCACTTTAAAAGTGTCTCTCTGAATTTGCTGCATTTATTAGGTTTTGCTTTGAGTAAAAGATTACTGTTTATTTGATTATATGAAAGTATTAAAACATTTCTTCCAAATTTCTGATCAAAATATCCATTTCCCACAAAGAAAATTACAATTGGTAAGAATAATAATATTGTAATTATATTTGTATTACATTTATATAATAAAATCAGGGTTATTCCACCAAATATTAATTTATTAACTCTTCTGAAGATATAAAAATTGTATTGTGTTACACCTTTTTTATTTTGAGAACAAAAAAAGTCTATAGAAGTCAATGGTTACAGGTTTCTAACATTTTCAAAATATGTTTGAAAAATATCCTTGAACACTCAACCATAGAAAAAAAAGAATACATTTAATTAAATGACTAGAATTAAGTGTCTCTCTGAATTTACAGCATTTTTAGGTACTGGTTTGAGTAAAGTGTTAATAGTTATTTTATTTATTTTATGGCATGAAGGGGTGCCCAATCTCGATCCTGGCGGGCCAGTATTCAGCATATTATAGTTCCAACCCTTAATCAAGCTCTTTCTAGGTTTAGTAGAAACTTCCAGAGAGGTGTGTTGAAGGAAGTTTGAGCTAATCTTCGCAGGACACCGGCCCCCCAGGACCAAGTTTGGCCAACATTACAACATTTCTTCCAAATTTCAAATACAAATATGATCTATTTCTCCCCCAGAAAATGACAATTGGTAAGAATAATAATAACAGTAGTGTAGTTTGCACCATGCTTTTGATTGTTAGATTCTATATTTGGTGCGTTGATCTTTTATATAACTTGTTTCAAGAAGTAGCCAGTAATCTGCAATCATTTTAATTACATTTTATTTTACAGTCTTCAGGACACAAAACCACAAATGTTTCAGATCAACACTGTGGATGCTTGTGGTTTTGTTTCCCAAAAGAATAAATAACCCTGTCAAAATCACAATAATTAGATGAGTGTGAATTACTGGCTACTTCTTGAAAGAATAAATATTATATTATTAACATTTGTTGTGATCTGCAAATGTGGGTTATTCCATCAAATATTGATTTATAAACTGAAGTTTATTTATTCTAAGAGTATTTTATGCAAAACTAAACATTAAAAAAAATCTTTAATCTATGGACATCATATGAATGTAGTCAATGGTTACAGGTTTTCAACATTTTTCTAAATATCTTCTTTTGTCTTCAACAGAAAAATGACATAAATGTATGAAACCACTTTGAGGTGAGTAAATGATGAGTCAATTTACATTTTTAGGTAAAATATCTCCTTTAAAACTTTCTTGTTTGGACATTATCAGTTTTGGGTGAACTATCTCTTAAGATCATTGACTAAGCACATCTTGATGGCCTTGTAATTTCTTACAAAACCTTGCATTTCGATATAATCCCTGCGTAAATGAAGCCGGTTTGATTGCATCCGCTACTAAAATCTCTTTCTTCTGCTCTTTGATAAAGCAGGTAAGCAAACTGCGCTTACGGAAAGATTGCATGAGATGTGAAATAATGAACGGGTCTAAATGTCTTCCTCTGGAATGTAAAAGTCACCCGAGTTCAATCCTCACGCTACTTTAGTTCTTCTCTTCGTCTAATTGGCCACAAGACTTTGTGATGTCACCGCGTCCCGTTTGATCACTCCTCTGCTAGTTCTAACAGCTCTCTTTAGTCACGCGCTCGCTCTTCTTCTCTTAAAGCGTTTTCCTCCCTCTCTGTCTTTTTTTTTTTTTTTTTTGATGCTGACAAGTCCGTGCGACTGAAGTTCTCTTTGATTATCCATGTAAACCTCAAACCGGGTTTCTTTCTTGTGGGGAGGTGTGTTTTTTTGAAGAGAGTGTAGGTCGAGACTTCTGCACTTCTTCTGGTGTGGTATTTGTTTGGTGTTTTGAGGGACACTTCATTAGTCACTGAGAAACACTACACCACAAACTTTACACTATAGTGTATATGGAGTGAATATATGCGGAGTGAAGATTTGATTCGATAAAAAGTACAAGTATGTGCTTGAGTATTCTGACAACATACGTAATAAATACTTAAATATTAAAAATTGTCTCTTTAAATCTATTGTATATTGGTTTAAGTAAAGTGTTTATATATATATATATATATATATATATATATATATATAAGTGTTTATATATATATATATATATATATATATATATATATATATATATATATATATATATATGTTGTTTTTTTTTTATGAAAATTGTATATTATCTTTCAAATTTAAAATAAAAATTTGGTCCTGCATGGTTTTCTGCAGAAAATGACAATTGGTAGAAAAAAAAAATAGAATTTATTTATCTTAATTTTTTCCATTTTTCCTTTGTTCGGATTTGTAAATCAGGGTTATTCCACCAAATTTGATTTATTAGCTCTTCTGAAGTTAAAAAATTGGTATTGTGTTACATCTTTTTGTTATTTTAGAGAAAAAAGCTTTAAATGACAACATATTTATTTCAAATTTGCAAATATCATGAGTGGTTTACAGGAAAAAAAAACACTCAAGTAGACTATAAATTGACTATTTTAAAATGATATGTATAATGAGCTGGAACATTGCTGTGAAAAATGCACACCATTATTTCTCGCATGTACATTTGTTTGTATGTTTACTATATTTAATGTTTATGAAATGGATTAAAATAAAATATAAAATGTGCACTTGTAAAATGTGATTAATTAAATGAAAAATAGTAAATTCATTGTAACTCAGGAACAGTTTAAATTACATTTACATTTGCACATTTAGCAGTTGGTTATATCCAAAGTGACAATTGGGCATATAAAAGCACTTCAAATCATCAGAGAGTTTCACTATAGAAATGCTATGACAGGTTTAAGTTATTTATTTTATTTATTTTTTACTTTATTTGTATAATTATGTCTATACTTCCTCAATCTAATTTTTTTAGCAATGTTTCTCTCTCTCTCTCTCTCTCTCTCTCTCTCTCTCTCTCTCTCTCTCTCTCTCTCTCTTTTAAGTCAACTAATTGTTTTAAAATTGACTGGTTTATTAACATTTTTACCTTTTTTAATCCTTATTTAAGTAAAGTCAACTTATCCCTTCATAATCGACTGGTTTACTACCCTATTTTGCTTTTTTTCAAATCATTTTTAATTAAAGTCAACCAATCATTTAAAAATCAACTGGTTTACTCACCGTTTTACATTTATTAAATCCTCATTTAAGTAAAGTCAACTAATCATTTTAAAATCAACTGGTTTTCTAATTTTAATTTAAAGTTATAGTTTAAAAATGAACTTGTTTACTCACCCTTTTCTATTTCTTTTAAAAAACTTTAAATAAAGTCAAACAATCATTTAAAAACTGTCTGGCTTTCTCATCTTTTTACATTATTTTTTATTTATTTATTTATTTATTTATTTATTTATTTATTTGTTTATTTATTTATTTAAATTCGTTAACTAAACCTTTTTACAATCAGCTGCTTTACTCACCTTTTTAAAGTAGTTTTGTTTTAAGTATTAACAGATTGCTTTTTATAGCATAACTACTACTTTTTTAACATTGAAAGAGTAAAAGTTGCATACTACTTCATAAATGTACTCAAGTAAATAGTAGTCATTTTGAATTTTGTGAATTGTTCATTATTTGAAATGTTGTGAGTGAAGTCAACACCCCCTAAAAGTAATGAAGTATAATGTGTGAAGTACTGCTTCCAGCTCGGACAGGCAGGATTGTGGACATTATGGGTATTCAGTATGTGCTGTGAGGAAAGTGTGATTACCTGTGGGGGTGAAGGTGAAGGAGGGCACTGCAAAGACACACAGACAGAAAAAGAACAAATTAATTATTCATCACTTTCACACTTATTATTCAAAAATTTATTATTCATCATAGCAGTGCTCTGCATTAAACTTAAACATGTGAGCAGTTATTGAAAAAAAGAATAGTTTTTTGTAATTATATTTTACAGTCTCCAAGTCTGTTAGCAACTGAAACCTCATCATAAAGAAGCACTTGATTTCATCCTCCCCATTTGAAGACTGTGGTTTTACAGTTGTGGGGTTGATTTATTGTATATTTATATCACAGACAGGAGAAAATATCCATATCAAGAAAATGTCACCACAACAAAAAGATTGTTACTGTAGTATTGTGTTTATATGTAGTTGCCTACTGGCTTATGTTAAACAGCTCACTTTGCAGATATATGTGCCTTAAATAAAATATAAATATATAGAATAGGCCCCATGGTGGTGCAGTGGGTAGCATAATCGCCTCACAACAAGAAGGTCGCTGGTTCGAGCTTGACGGAAGGGCATCCACTGCATAAAACATATGCTGGATAAGTTGGAGGTTCATTCCACTGTGGAGACCCCAGATTAAAAAAGGGACTAAGCCAAAAAGAGAATGAATGAATGAATATATTTATTTATATTATTATAATCCATCAAGTGAAAATATCATGTTAAATTACTGTAAGATCTATCTTTACAACAATACTAATGTATGTATCAATAATTAATATGAGCGATTTTATTATTTAAACATTATTAAAAATCATATTCAATATTGAAAAGTACAAAATCTAAAAATGATTTAAAAGTAATTCATTGGTGTATATATATATACCATTATTATAAGTAATGAATACAAATTAATCCAGATGCAAAAAAAAACAACAACAACAACAGAATTCCCAAAAAATTGTAATTTCCATAAGCATTGCATGTCTAATATAATACAAAATAATTCATATGAATTCATATCATTAAATAGTAATGGAATTGTTCTATGAATATAACACCAAGTGTCATGTCAATATAATGAAACATCACATTGTTCTTCTTAATAATCATAATAATGAAAAAAATAAACGTATTTAATTATTAAACAATTTTATTTTGTATAATATAAAACATATATTACTTATTAAAATTAAAACACATTATTTTTATTGTTGTTGTTGTTGTTAATTGTTTAAATTAACCCTGACGTGTAATATCAGACGGCTAGAAACAAAAAAAGGGTCATTTAAAACATTTTAATTAATTATTTTAACAATTATGCAATTAATTATACTGTTACTTAAATATAATGAAATGTAAAAAAAATAATGTATTAAATACTTAAACAATTTAGTATATAATATACTATTTATTTAAACACATGAATAATTTAATATTAATATTGTTATTGCTATTATATAAAATAATATCAGATGACTAGCAACAAAATAAGAGTTATTTAAAACATTTTAATTATTTAATTAAACAATTAATTACATTGTTACATAAATATAATGAAATGTAAAAGTATAAATTTAAATAATAATAATAAATGAATGTAATCAGTTTACATTTTTATTATATAATATATTATTTATTAAAATTAAAACACATTTATTATTATTATTATTATTATTATTATTATTATTTGTTTAAATTAACCTAGACATCAGATGGCTAGCAACAAAATAAGAGTAATTTTAAATATTTTATTAATTAATTACATAATAATTATATATTCATTTAATTATATTGTAACATATATATAAAGTGTAAATAAGTAAAAAATAAAAAATAAATATCTTATTCTAGCCAAAATAAAAACAAACAAGACTTTCTCAGAAGACAAAATATTATCATCAATACTGTGAAAATGTCATTTTTCCAATAAATATCAATTGAGAAATATTTCACAGGAGGGTTGATAATTTTGCTTGCAACTATATATATATATATATATATATATATATATATATATATATATATATATATATATATATATATTTATTTATTCCACCCGACAATCGCCATCAGATGGCAAGCATTGATGTCAGGCTGCTTTCTTACCGGCAACTTTATTAACTTGGACTTAATTCTATTATAACACATGCCCTCAGTCTGATCTGAAATCTAGTTACTTTCATGTTGATCAAAGGCTCCAATAAGCAGATGAACACGTCTGAATCAATGCGAGAGATATGAGCTCTGAATTCATAATAAACAGCCCATCACAAACATGAAAGTGTCTGTGCAGGACGCCGTCAGGATTGTTTTTTTTGGCAGCGTTTACATGGATACATCACAATTCAACACCCGCTGTCTTCACCTTCTCATCTTCACGTATTTACCGCAAAACAACCTTTAAAATTGTCAGGCGCGCCGTCCTTTCCAAATGCCACGTTTATCGGCTGCTTGTTGGCAGAGCAGAGAGAGATCAGTCTAATAGATTGAGCCGCTTTTGATGATTTTATCCTGTATGCAAGAAGGCTTTTTGAAGCAGGAGTAGATTGAGGCACAACAGGCCCAAAATGCAGCATGTGGAAAAAGAGCATTTGATGGACCACAAATAAGTCACATCTCAGAGGTCTGGGGATGATCGCTGTATTAGAAGGAACACTACACTTTTTTTTAGGGAAACAGAGTCCTATTACGAGTTTTATTAATATATATTTTTATTTATTTTTTTTAACCCATTCAGCTAATCTTCGGTTCTGGTGGGAGCACTTTTATGCCAGCAGCTAGCTCTCTGCAACTCCCACATGGTCTCCTGCTAAAGCTAAGCAGGGCTGCACCCGGTCAGTACCTGGATGGGGGACCACATGGGAAAGCCATGTTGCTGCTGGAAACCAGCAGGGGGCGCTCAACCTGTGGTCTGAGTCTTAATGCGCCAGTATAGTGAAGGGGACTCTATACTGCTCAGTGAGCACTGTCTTTCAAATGAACCATTAAACTGAGGTGCTGACTCTCTGTGGTCTCTGTTAAAAATCAAATAAAGAAGAGTATTTGCCCACTGTCCATCATGGCCTCCGAACCATCCCCGTATCAAAATTGGCTTTACCACTCTGTCACCTCTCCACCAATCAGCTGGTGTGTGGTGTGCGGTCTGGCGCAATGTGGTTGCCATTGCTTTATCTAGAACTAGGTGAATGTTGCACACTGGTGGTGGATAAGGAAATTCGCTTTCATAAGCGCTTTGAGTGTCCAGAAAAGTGCTATATAAATGTAAGGAATTATTATTATTTATGCATAGATCATTGAATTGAATTTGACCATTAGCATCTCACTCCAGTTTTGATCATTTTCCTATTTAAAGCTTGAATCTTTGTAGTTACATTGTATAAGTTTATATTGAAATTTTATATTATTATATGCAGATTGGGGCTACATTTTTTTTGTCTGCAAGATTATTACTAAATGTATTATAATGACATTTAATTTAAATTGTACAGTAATAAACGTCTAATTTAATATACTGTATTATTAGTATAAGTATTATTAAATATATATATATATATATATATATATATATATATATATATATATATATATATATATATATATATATATATATATATATATAGGTTTTTTTTTTATAAAAAATCTACATCTACATTTTTTTATGTCGTTGTAATACTATTATTTGATATTTTAATATTTGATAATTGTGAAATTAGGTTATTTTACTTAAAATTTTTCCCAAGTGATGATGATAAAAGAGCAAGGATCTTTCCTATAAAATCACAGAATTCACAGTATATCCAATGTATTTTTTTCTTTTGAAGAAAGTCTTATTTATTAAAATTTTCCTCGAATAAAAGCAGTTTTAACTAATTAATAAAAAAAAAAAATAAATACACACATATATATATATATATATATATATATATATATATATATATAAATAATAATTTTATTTTTAAGTTGGCTACAGAACAAACAATTATATTAAAATTGTGCTGGAAAACTATTTGACATATATTTATATATTTTATATATAATATTATTATATATATAATAATAAAACAAATTGTGTTATTCTTATTCTATACTTATAAATAGTATTTAATTATTTAAAAAGTAAATATTTATTAGGTTTATCATTTGCAATAATGCCATCTAATCCAGGCTGTCCATACATTCACAAACACACTGCTGAGAAAAAACCATGACAAAAAGC
This sequence comes from Danio rerio, assembly GCF_052040795.2. NCBI lineage: Eukaryota > Metazoa > Chordata > Actinopteri > Cypriniformes > Danionidae > Danio > Danio rerio. The sequence goes on from NC_141035.1 coordinate 42,147,834, forward strand.
AATTTCATAAGATTTCAACACCAGACAAACTTGGTTCCAACTATAGATTAAAGTAGGAGATGACTGGACGAGACAACATTGCAAGCCATAAAAGCCCATAAATCCACACGTAATCCTTAATGCCGAGCCTTGAAAATTATATCTATGTTGCGCAAGCTATCTTTCATACAAGTCCATTGATAAAAGCGGCCTGTCAGACTGTTGAAACGAGATGTTGTCGAGTCATCCAGCCAAATGAATTCAAGCGCTCTCAACCTTGAGAAACGGACATATTCATTTTGGGATGTTTTGTGCTCTTCAATTAACCTGAATGCGGCCTAGCCTTGGGAGTCTGTGAATGCTAACGCTAATGAATAGCTCCGATCTTCTCCTTTAGATTCCTGCCAATAAACATTCCATTAGCTTCATGTCCTTGAGACACACATTGGAGGAAAAAAAAAGAAACAAACAAAAACGCTTTTTGGATAAATAAGTTCCACAGCAGCGATGAGATCAGACCTATCTCTTTTAGACGGGAGCAAAACCTGAAGTCTTGGCGTCCTGGCTTTCATTCAAGAGCCTGATGTTTGGGATTAAACCTGAGATTACAGAGCAAAAAAACAGCAGCTGCGCAGCTCAAGGCCAAACACTGAAGCAGAAACACTGAAAGAAAGAAGCGCTCAGACATCTGCCTCTGACTAACACATACACTCTGCATTAAAAGATCACTTGTGTATTTCTGCGACGCCTCTTTAATGAAAGCTCACACACTCATAATTACTAGGTTGGGGTGACTAACCTGCTACTGATGTTATATTTTAGCTGCTTTTAAATTATTATTTGTTAGAGGTGCACCAATCGAGTGAATAGACACCGGAACAGGCCACTATTTTGCTCCAAATGTCTGTGTTTTTTTGGTAATTCAGTCGATGTCTGATCTGGACTTGCACATAAACTAAGAGGCTGTTTAGACGACAGCTTACTCAACCAAAAGATGTGCTTCACTACAGCGGAATGAACCGCTAACTACTTTCACTATGTTTTACGCAGTAAATGCCCTATAGCACATGTCTTTGGACTCTGGGGGAAACCAGAGCACAATTAGGAAACCCACACCAACAGGCGGAGAACATGCAAACTCCACACAGAAATGGCAACTGGGCCAGCGGGACTTGAACCAGCGACCTTCTTGCTGTTTAACCACTGTTAAAAGAAAAGCCTGAGTGTGAACTGACCTTTGCGGATGCCGGCGTAGCTGCTGCTGAGGCCGTTCCTCTTCTTGCGGTGGCGGTATAGCCAGATGCTGAACACCATCAGGATGATCCAGCAGGCGGCGCCGATGCCCGCGATGAAAGCCGGCTGACGCACCACGTCTGAGATCTGCTGGGAAATGGTGTTATCGTCGTCCAGCGGCGGCGGGAGAACACGGCCAGAAGAGTCTGAAAAAAACACACAAGGAGAACATGACTTCTGATGACAACCACAGCGCTGGTGCAACCATTACTGCTGATGATTTTGAAAGGTAATAGTCTGTAATCCCAATTTAGTGTGACAAGTATATCAACATATTAAATAAAATATAGTTAATAAATATAATATAATGGTACATTAATGTAAGTAAATTAATGTAATTCAAAGATAAAGTATGCTTGTTAAAAAGAGTAATATGCTCATTTGCAAGTCAACAAAAAAGATCAAACAAGCTTTTACACATTATTATTAAAATATAATGTATTAACAGTATAATAATAATATAATAACATATTATATATATATATATATATATATATATATATATATATATATATATATATATATATATATATATATAATAATGTAATGCCTGTTGTTAGAGACCCCTAAAACCAAAATATGATCTTTTAAAATGTATAATAGGGGCTCTTAAATATTTGAGGTTATATTACCTGTATAAATAAACAATAGAAATAATAAATTATTTCCAGAGGCAATGCATTAAAAAGACAATTATTATCATTTAAAATAATGTTTATAATTATAACCCGCAACCAACCATACTTCTACAAAAGTGATCAAATTCTAGTTTCATCCAGGCGTTTTTGATAACGCAAATAATTTTCCCACTTACTGATGTCATAAAGCAAGGTTAGAGTTTGAATCCAAAGCAATAACAAGCAGTTCTGGGCTTTTTTATATATATATTATGCAAAATATGAATTATGAATGACAAGACGCAGTCTGCAAGAACTGCAACCAGCAAGGCTTTTATTTTTCACATTAAAGAGCCCCGAAAGAAACATCATTCTCTTGACTTCACTCTTTTCCTCTCTCTCGGTTTCATGTGGGCGTCGCTTTCATCTTTTCCACCGTGTTCAGTATTTGTGTCAGTTCTTCAGGTTCTCCTGAAGCTGCGGTGTGTGTGTGTGTGTGTGTGTGCTTGTCTATTGTTTTGGATGTGACTGTGGCTCCGCTGAGAGGCCTGAACAGCACCGGTGTGGAGGATGCAGAGATGCAAGAAAGCCCACGGTGTGACAAACGCTTCAGAGAGCAGCATCCTCTGCTTCCAGCGGTCACAGAAACACACGGAGGAGAATTCAACATCAGTCGCTGTATCCTTTCATTCATCTCACACTGACTGCACTTCTGTAAAACCCCTGCCTGAAAATCTGCAGCCGAGGTTACAGTTCAGTCACGTACTTACAAACACCATTCAGGGTGGAAAAACTATTAGTATGACCTGAAATTCAATAGCTAATACTGATTCAAAAGAAATAGCCACTACACCAGTGCAAGGTGTGAGGTCAGTAAGATGTTATTACATTTGCTGCATTTATTTTTTTGATTGATTGATCTCTTACGAAATATTTTGAATATATTTCAATGTAATATTGATTTACTATGAAATATTGTTTTTTTTATTATAAAATGTCATATATGCCTGTGACGCAAAGCAAGATTTCCAAAATTGCTCTATTCTTTAGTGTCGTATGATTTTGTTTTAGTGGTCAAGGAACATGTCTTATTTTTAACGTTGCTGTAAACATTTGTGCTGCTTTATATTATTGTTTGTTTATTTAAGCAACAAACAAAAGAAAATTGATCCATTTAATTGAAACAATAACAATAGAAATATTAATAATAATCCTTAATATTAACAAATTATTACAAAACTAATATGGTTAGTTAATTATTATTGTGTGTTATTCTATTATTACTTTAATATAACATAATTATAATTATTATTATTCATTCAGTTTGGGTTTAGTCACTTTGTTAATCTGGGGTTGCCACAGCGGAATGAACCGCAGCGGATGCCCTTCCAGCCGCAACCCGACACTGGGAAACACTATTATAATTATTTGAATATAATATTATATTATTATCATTGCTGGGCAAAGATTAATTGCCATTAATCGCATCCAAAATACAAGTTTTTACATAATATATATCTGTGTATTAAACATATTTATTATGAATATGTAATACACACTCATACATAAAGACAAAACTATTAAAACTAAATATTTACAGATATTAAAATGTAGATATCATTTGTATCATTATATCTAAATATAAATAAATAATTTCTCAAATATATGTGTATCTTTATATATGCAATAAATATACACAGAACATCCACGTCCATTTTCTTTTCGGCTTAGTCACTTTATTATTCTGGGGTCACCACAGCCGAATGAACCGCCAACTTATCCAGCTTATTTTTTTATGCAGCGGATGCCCTTCCAGCTGCAACCCATGACCGGGAATCAACCATACACACTCATTCACACTCACTCACTACGGACAATTTAGATTACCCAATTCACCTATAGCACAAGTCTTTGGACACAAGATGCAAACTCCAAACAGAAATGCCAACTGAACCAGCCGGGGCTTGAACCAGCGATCTTCTTGCTGTGAGGCGACAGCACTACCCACTACGCCACCGCGCTGCCCAGAACATCCACATATATTATGTTAATACAAACTTTTGATTTTTGGATGCGATTAATCTTTGCACAGTAATAATTATTATATAATACAATCATAATCATTTTAACAAAAGACACTGCTGCTCATGTGAAGAAATAAGTGTTGTGTATCATTACATATTTCAAAAGATCCCTGCACAATTTGAGAATTACAATAAAATAGACTGCAATGTCAAGCATTGCTAGAATTAATAATAGAAAATGTTAGTGGTCAATTGGCGATTGATACAATTCTGGTCCTTATAACTATTAAAAATCTTGCTCTAAATTTGAGAATGGCATCACTTTAAATCAAAGTTTGTAATCAGTTTTTCGTAAGGCAGCAGGATTTCGAAATACTATGTAATTTTTTTATTCACTGTAAACTTCCCTCTGCCAGCAGCGTGATTGGCATCTTATTAAAAGCAGATCTGCATAACCGGATGGTCTGTTATCCACTGGCACAACACTCACAATCACCTCCATTCAGCTCAGTTTAACCACCGCCACCGATGACTGCAGGCTGAACAAGTCAAAGCTGGAGATTCATGGAGAAATCCACTCTGAGGACGATTAAAGGCTTTGTAAAACTGCACTACATATGACGTCTCCTGTATTCTCGATGACTCTGATAAGGTTGTTTTTGTAAATTACATACTTTTCAGTGTGTAACCACAAGGCAAGTTACAACCATGCCATTCACAAGTGTTTCAAAGCCAAGGCTCAAACAAAATGCATTATCACAAACCTTTCCAAAAGGGTGATAGAAAGGCCTTGAAGCTGGAATGTGTTTGTTGGATTTCTGTAACCTGTTAACAGCAATATCAACCATTCATATTGTGTTGTCCTGGAAATAAAGTACCCTGAGATTGGCTAATATTAAGCAAAAGTATGGCTGTGTAGAAAACACCTTAGTGCTGTTAATATGGCTTAAAAACCTTTATTCAAATTTCTTTTCTAATTATAAGCCTATACTTCAAGGGATCTCAGCAAGGATCTTTTTTATGTATAGTAGACATTTAATAGATGTCTAAAAGACGTCTAAACTTAGAAGTCTTGGCTAAAACCAGGCTAAATTTGGGCTGTCTGTGAAAATCAATTAGACATATAAGAATAGCCCAAAACTAGACATAATGCCATCAAATACACACTTCGTAATCTGTCTATTTGATGATTAGTCTAGTTTTGGGTTATTTGTAGACGTCTATTAGATCTTCATCCTTAAAAGACCATTAAAAACGCATCAGTTATTTTTTTTCCTCCACATTTCTTCCAAGTGTCTCAGTATTAGTGGAGGTCAGTGTACTGGCATTGAATAACAGCAGTCAGACAGGGTCAGCGGTCTCTGTTAATCAGACTCACCAAGCTGGAAGGACGTAGGGTCGCTCTTGACCCCGGGTCCGGCCCCAGTGCCTGCTGCCACCTCTAGCCTGTATGTGACTCCTGCCACCAGACCAGGAATCAACACCGAGTGTGTAGAACCATCCACTGTGCGGTTGATGTGGTATCGGCTTTCATTACCAAGACACCAGATCTGAGGGAGGATCAAAGAAAACATGACGAGCGGTTAGCAGATAATAAAACATTATTTATGCTGGATAACAAGTCGGTTGGGGAAAGAGTAAGCCTTTTAAAGTGATACTAGCATACATTACCCACCTAATAGTCTGAAAAAAGCCTTAGCATTCTTTACTATTATTTTTTACCACATTTTAAAACAAGATAAATGACTTTAATATAAGCAAATTACATTAATAAATGTATAGAAATCATATAGAGCCCATACAAACCTTTAAAAAATAATACTATTTATAAGTGCATTAAATTATTTTATTTTAAAATGTTAAGCATTAAAGCAGAAAATATTGTTAACATCACAGAAAGCATACACACCAAAAAGTGTATTTAAATCATATTATTATTGTTATTATAATTAGCATTATTATTATTAATAACAATCCCAATAATAATATTAATAATACTAACACAGATAACATAGGAAGCATACACTCCGATAAGTGTGTTCCAATTATTATTATTACTAGCATTGTTGTTATTATCTTAAAATTTATTATTAACAGCAATAATAATATTTATAATATTAACAACACTAACACATAAAATATAGCAAACATACACTCTGACAAGTGTTTTCAAATCCTTATTATTAGCACTTTTATTATTATTATTAACAGCAATAATATTTATAATAATATTAATAACACTAACACATATAATATAGCAAGCATACACTCTGACAAGTGTGTTCAAATCATATTATTAGCGCTATTGTTATTATTAATATTATTTTAACAGCAATAATAATAATTATAATATTGATAATAACACAAATAACATAGAGAGCATACACTCCGACAAGTGTGCTCAAATCATATTATTATTAGCATTATTATGTTATTACAAGCAATAATAATATTTTTAATAATATTAATAACACTAACACATATAATATAGCAAGCATACACTCCAACAAGTGTATTCAAATTATTAATATTAGCTCTACTATTATTATTATTATTATTAACAGCAATAATATTTATAATAACAAAAATAACATTGGAAGCATACACTACGACAAGCGTGTTCAAATCATTTTATTATTATTAATAGCATTATTATTATAAACAGCAATAATATTTATAATAATATTAATAACACTAACATATATAATATAGCAAGCATAAAATCCTACAAGTGTGTTCAAATCATTTATTATTAATAGCATTATTATTATAAACAGCAATAATATTTATAATAATATTAATAACACTAACATATATTATATGGCAAGCATACACTCCGACAAGTGTGTTCAAATTATATTATTATTAATAGCATTATTATTATAAACAGCAATAATATTTATAATAATATTAATAACACTAACATATATTATATGGCAAGCATACACTCCGACAAGTGTGTTAAAATTATATTATTAATAATAGCATTATTTTTATTAACAGCAATAATATTTATAATAATATTAATAACACTAACATATATTATATGGCAAGCATACACTCCGACAAGTGTGTTCAAATTATATTATTATTAATAGCATTATTATTATAAACAGCAATAATATTTATAATAATATTAATAACACTAACATATATTATATGGCAAGCATACACTCCGACAAGTGTGTTAAAATTATATTATTAATAATAGCATTATTTTTATTAACAGCAATAATATTTATAATAATATTAATAACACTAACATATATTATATGGCAAGCATACACTCCGACAAGTGTGTTCAAATTATATTATTATTAATAGCATTATTATTATTAACAGCAATAATATTTATAATAATATTAATAACACTAACATATATTATATGGCAAGCATACACTCCGACAAGTGTGTTCAAATTATATTATTATTAATAGCATTATTATTATTAACAGCAATAATATTTATAATAATATTAATAACACTAACATATATTATATGGCAAGCATACACTCCGACAAGTGTGAAGTGTGTTCAAATTATATTATTAATAATATTATTATTGTTATTGCAATTAGCATTATTATTATTAAAACAGCAATAATAACATTTAGAATTAAAAACATTAACACAAATAACAAAAGCACATTAAAGAATTAATACAAATATTTAGACAAAATAATTTTTATATAAGCATAAATTTAATGCAAAGTGTTGTCTAACAATAATATAAAAACGATAACAAAAAAACTAGGAGTAATTAATATTAGTAATAGTAATGTTGTTATCATTTGCGTCAAAAAACTACTTTTAAATGGTTAAATAGAGTAGTGTTTTGATCAACATCCTTTAAAGACCATTATAAAAGCATCAGATGTTTGTGTGTGTTTGTGTAAATAAATAATGTACAATTGCCCTCAAATTATTTCTTCAAAGCTGGTTTGTAAATCCATCTGTACATCTCCCGTCACCCCTCCTGCACGAATTCACAAGCTATCATGTAGCAGTGAAGTCGAAAGATGTCATGAAAACAAGATTCAGCAACTCCATCAACACTCCCTATCAGCGGTGGACGTCCAGCGTCTCCGTCCTCATGTCAGAGGTCTGTTTTCCCTGAGCAGGAGATGCAGTTCTCTTTGTTTTGATTGGGCGCAGTGAACCCTGCTCTGTTTCCTCCTCTCGGGAAGCTCAGTCAGCCGTGCGTCCAAATGAGCGTCAAAGTGAGAGTGCGGAGCCCGAGATCAGCGACCCCTCACCCTGACACAATCACAGGCCCAGCAGGAAAGCCGTTCACTGGGGCCAAACGTCATATAAGCCCCTCTCTGATCACCTGACTTCCAGCACACACGTCTACACTGACTCCACAGAAGCACGCCAGGAGAAGAAAAGAGCTTTCCAAGCACCTCTTTTTTGGCCAAAGTTAAAAGACAGTGCTGGTGTGCATGCAAGTCCTTAAATAGTTTGACTTAGGGGTATCTATAAGGGGGGAAATATTTCTGAGGTCAAGGGATTTCATTAAGAATGTTGCATAAACATTTTTGTATCAGTATGTTAGTCTTAGAGATATCTAAAAGCTAATATGTTCCTAAACAGTGAAAGAATGTGCGTTTAGAAGATATTTACAATTAGCAGATGCTTTTGTCCAAAGCCATATAAAAATGAAAATTTACTCACCCTTAACCAGATTTTTTTAAAAATTATTATTATTTTTAGAAGACATTTTGACAAATGTCGAAACCTGTAACCATTGACTTCCATAGTTTTTGCTTTTCCTACTATGGACAGTTACAGATTTCAACATTTTTCTAAATATTTTCTTCTATGTTCAACAAAAACCAAAAAACAACTCTGATTTTGAACAAAGTGATGGGAATAATTTATTTTTGTGTGTGTGTGTGTGTAGGTGTGTCTGTGCTTGTGTGTGTGTATCTGTGTTTGCCTGTGTGTGTGTGTGTGAGTGTATATCTGTGCATTTGTCTGCATGTGCGTGTGTGCGAGTCTGTGAGTGGTCTATGTATTTGTGTCTGAGTGTGTGTTTGTCTGTGTGTGTGTTTGTTTGCGTGTGTATCTGTGTGTTTGTCTGTGCGTGTGAATGTGTAACAACAAAAAACAACTCTGATTTTCAACAAAGTGATGTGAATAGTTTACTTGTGTGTGTGTGTGTGTGTGTGTGTAGGTGTGTCTGTGTTTGTGGCTGTGCTTGTGTGTGTGTATCTGTGTTTGCGTGTGAGTGTATATCTGTGCATTTGTCTGCATGTGCGTGTGTGCGAGTCTGTGAGTGGTCTATGTATTTCTGTCTGAGTGTGTGTTTCTGTGTGTGTTTGTCTGTGTGTGTGTTTGTTTGCGTGTGTATCTGTGTGTTTGTCTGTGCGTGTGAATGTGTAACAACAAAAAACAACTCTGATTTTCAACAAAGTGATGTGAATAGTTTACTTGTGTGTGTGTGTGTGTGTGTGTGTGTGTGTGTGTGTGTGTGTAGGTGTGTCTGTGTTTGTGGCTGTGCTTGTGTGTGTGTATCTGTGTTTGCGTGTGAGTGTATATCTGTGCATTTGTCTGCATGTGCGTGTGTGCGAGTCTGTGAGTGGTCTATGTATTTGTGTCTGAGTGTGTGTTTCTGATTGTGTTTCTGTGTGTGTTTGTCTGTGTGTGTGTCTGTTTGCGTGTGTATCTGTGTGTTTGTCTGTGCGTGTGAATGTGTAACAACAAAAAAACAACTCTGATTTTCAACAAAGTGATGTGAATAATTTACTTTTGTGTGTGTGTGTGTGTGTGTGTGTGTGTGTGTGTAGGTGTGTCTGTGTTTGTGGCTGTGCTTGTGGGTGTGTATCTGTGTTTGCCTGTGTGTGTGTGTGAGTGTATATCTGTGCATTTGTCTGCGTGTGCATTTGTGTTTGTGTGTGTGTGCGTGCGAGTCTGTGAGTGGTCTATCTATTTATGTCTGAGTGTGTGTTTCTGCGTGTGTTTGTCTGTGTGTGTTTGTCTGTGTGTGTTGGTCTGTGTGTTTGTCTGTGCGTGTGCATGTGTAACAACAAAAAACAACTCTGATTTTAAACAAAGTGATGTGAATAATTTACTTTTGTGTGTGTGTGTGTGTGTGTGTGTGTGTGTGTGTGTGTGTGTGTGTGTCTGTCTGTACAAAGTCTTTAACACTAAAATTAATACTAAGATTTTTTTCAAATATGGTTTCAGGGGAACTTTAACCAAATTAAGACATTCCTAAAGGCTTTGGAGAAATAAAAAAAACTGTGTGTTGTCATTAGAAAGTGAGGGTCTTCAGAGGATCCTGAAGTTTTCCTGAGGCACAATGTGGCAGGAAAAGAAAAGGTTACTAGAAAAGTGATTAGCCAAAAATCTTCCTCCGCCCAATTTAACAAGCATGAAATTACTCAGTGGCTTTCCCTGCTACTGCCTGAAAACATTTACCTGGGAAATCAACTGGGACTGAGCGGCTCTTCCCGTCAGCCGCAGCATACAAACTAACTGCTGAAACACCACAAAGCCATTAAAAGCTGAGCGCCTGAGAGGAAGAGCGTACGAGATGGGCTCTGTTATCTTGTTTGGACATGAAAAGGAGAATAAATAAGGAGAAAGAATGGAGAGGAGCTGGGAAATTGTTGCTGGAATTATATTTGCTAGTTTGAGGATGACTACAAATACAAAGCAAATGCTAAAAGACCCACAGTGCCAGTAAAAATGATAATCCTCAGACATAATAATCTGAAGAAAAGCAACGCAGCATGTTTATAAAGGAACAATTTGGTTGGGGAAAAGCATGCCGTGTACAATAATAAAATGCAAAACCTGCTGCATTATATTTGAAAGAAAACAAATACTTCATAACATTATATGCATATATAATTTAAGAGCATAAATAAAATATATAAACGGTACTCAAATAACAAAACCAGAATAGCACAAGAATAAATAGCTAAAATATTATTTTAAATAAAATAAATTAAATTAAAATTAAATAAAAATGTATTTGTATTTCATTTAAATTCACATAGAAAAGAGCTACTTTAAATTAGTGTAGCATCTAACAATGTAACTTTTCATTTATATCTATTTATCGTTATTATTTTAGTGTTATTTATTTTTAATAGTTGACTTTAATTGTTGAATTATAAATGTGTATTTATCTTTTCATATACAGCAAGCTATATATATTTTTCTATTAATTTTGATTTCATAAATTAAAGAGATTGCCTAATTGACTTCTTTATTGTGTCAACATTTACATTTATATGACCAAATTTACATTCATACATTTTCTTTTCGGCTTATTACTTTTATTAATCCGGGGTTGCCACAGTGGAATGAACCGCTTTCTTATCCAGCATATGTTTTACGCAGCGGATGCCCTTCCAGCTGCAACCCATCACAGAGAAACATCCATACACAGTCATTCACACACATACACTGTGGACAATTTAGCCTACACAATTCACCTGCACCGCATGTCTTTGGACTAAAACCGGAGCACTCAGAGGAAACCACGCAAAGCCAGGGAAAACATGCAAACTCCACACAAAAAGGCCAACTGACCCAGCCGGGGCTTAAACCAGTGACCTTCTTGCTGCGAGGCGATCATGCAAACCACTGCGCCACTGTGACGCCTGACCAAACATTCATTCATTCATTTTCTTGTCGGCTTAGTCCCTTTATCAATCCAGGGTCGCCACAGCGGAATGAACTGACAATTTATCAAGCACATTTTTACGCAGCGGATGCCCTTCCAGCCGCAACCCATCTCTAGGGAACTAACCAAACATGTGTTTGTTTATTATTATTTATATTTCTTTTATCCATATGTATGGTTTGTACTGTTTATTTGAGGGAAAGAGAGAGACAAACTTCTAGATTGTTATAAATGCATCATTGTAAATATACTGATTATTATAAATAATTATTATTGTTTTATCCTAAAATGTTGATTGTTATATGTACAGTTTATTCTGATCTATTATTGCTTTTACTGCTACTATTTACCGTGCTTCTCTGTTTTTATATATAGTGTAAATGTTCTTTTTATTGTAAATTTTATAAATGCTTTGCCAATATATTTGTATTGATGCCACTAAAGCAATTTTTGAATCTGAGAGGAAGACAGTGTTTCTTTCATTCATTTAATAATTCATTCCACAGCGGAATGAACTGCCAACACCTTTTTTTAGACATTTTTAAGACCATTATAAATAAAATTTTAGACTTATACAGGGCTAGAATTTGTTTTTCAAATATCCCGGCTAGAAAAGATTTCTAACCTGTCAAAAAATGATTACAATTTAACACATTTAACAAAACAATGATAATAATTAGCTTGAACATTGTATTACTATTTAAATATATCGAATTTCAAACCCTATAACCTTTAATAAGAATAGAACAAACTGGAATAGCTGTCAATTGTGTCAGTATACAAAATTAATAATAATTTAATAATAAAAAATATCAGGTTAGTATCCTCAGCCGTAAATAAATGGAGAACTTTTAAGCAAATGTTACTGTCGGGAAAGTAATTCAATGCTACTTTTAAATGAAAAGTTCTATTGTGGTGAATTGTTGGGGATTGTATGGGTGTTAATGGCCAGATTGGGTAGCTACTGTATACATGAACAAATGAATATTAAGACCAGTTAAAACAGGATTTAAGACCTACAACACAACATTTAAGTAGATTTAAAATGTTTTAAGGCCTAAAATTTTGCTTTTAAGATGCAAGACATTTCAAGAATTTTTAAGATCCCGCGGAAACCCTGGAGACAGAGATGTTGGTAATTATATAAATATTCCCAATATGAGCGCGTCTGAGGTTGTAGTAATGCCCTTTATGAACCACTAGGTGGCAGCAAGTCACAACACCAAAATTCCCCTCAATGAAAATCCTCCCATTAACTTACCCGCTAAACTCCCCTCATTCATTCAGAAGCACACCATATTCTGAATGGAGCGTGTAACTAAGTAAATATATTTTCTCTTTCTCTTCCTATTTCCTCTTTTACTCCAGCACTTCATTAAGCTGAGTTTTTTCGTGTTCCCTTTGTCTGTTGTGTTTGGGTTTTACCTTGTACTCCTGCACAACGCCGTTCTGCTCCTCCTCTGGCGGCGGTTGCCAGGCGACCAGGACTGCTGTGCCGTTGTCTCCACTTCCTGTTACGGTGACGCCTCTGGGAGCAGCGCTGGGAGCTGAAAAGAAAACACAAATTAAATTCTACACACCTTACAATATCAACCTGCATTTGTGGATAATTACGCCTGATAAATTCTAATATACATATTTGATATATTTTTTAAAAATTCGACATTTATCATAATTTAGAAGAAAAAGTATAATTATATTTTAATTGTAATTTAATTATTTATAATTGAATTGAAAAAAGTCACAATAATAGCATTTTTGCATAATTAGACACCATAATATTTATTGTTAATCATAAATTACTAATTTCTAATTTATTTCCCAATTCGACGTGAATAACATTTGTTCAACACATTTCTAATCATAATAGTTTTAATAACTCATCTCTAATAACTGATTTATTTTATCTTTGCCATGATGACAGAAAATAATATTTGACTAGATATTTTTTAAGACACTTCTATACAGCTTAAAGTGACATTTAAACGCTTAACAAAGTTATGGTAATTAGCCCCTTTCACACAGTAATGCCGGTAAATATAGGGAAATTTCCGGAACGACTTTACCGGTAAATTCAAAAAAGCGATGTACACACAGGTGAGGACGTTATGGAATTTTTTCCGTAACAGACCATTCACACATCCAATCCAAAATACCGGTAAATTCTGACATCAATAACCAGAAATGAGTTTTAAACGGCTGCGCTTGTATTTGTAAACATTTGACTACATCACAAACTCTGTGGATGGATCAGTATTGTGAACAACATCGATGAAAACATGTAGAGGAACACTTTCACATCGAGATGTACATGATATGTGTGTGTGCTGGTGCTCACAGGCTGCTTTACGTGCCCACACGACACGTCAAGCAACTGAAGGAAGAGTTTAAAGGTAAACAAACAATGGCTTATCATACGCATCTTATTGATAATTATTTACACAGTCGGCATTGAGAAGGAACATAGAAACGTTATCAGACTAACATCTAGCAGTTAAATGTGTCTGGTAAAATACTCAAAGGCTTTTATTCTCATAAACCGTGTGGACCTGAATGCTACTGACTGTTCTGATTGGCTAAAGTAGACATCTCACGTCAGCACGTTCTAGATGTGCACGCGCTCTTTCCGCCAATCTTCCTTTTGCGTTCACACAGTGCAGCATTCCAGCAAATTACCGGTAATGTTAGTTACAGAAACATCTTCTGATGCACAACCTTGGACACATCATCAGTGTTGTTTCCTGGACTCACAGGGTGTTTCGGGTCTTGCAACCGACACCCTCCTCCAGGCGACCCGACGGAGGATGATCAGACCCCGGCCTGTGTCCAAGTGGCATGCTACTGCCCCCACCGTTCTCCCCTCTACAACCAGAGCCATCTAGATGCTTTCTCTGCTGCCTCCACGTTGTTACTTATGGCTCTTCTTGGGTTGGTGCCTGTTATTCCAAGTGTCCAATAGGCCTTGCTCAGGGTGTACCTGCAAATCCCCTACTGCCCACTTCCACTGGCATGCACCAGGTCCTCCATCCATTCATCCGACATTGCTCCACTAGCTCTTGGTATTTTCCCCTCTTACTCTCCCGAGCCTCCTCCATCCTCTCCTCCCAAGGCACAG